>NW_009199739.1:55051-70723 GCF_000690835.1 Fulmarus glacialis | reverse complement strand
GACAACTGTCTCTCTCACACACATACACTTTCCCTCATTTAAAATTCATTAAGATGAAGTGCTACTTTTGTTTCCTGTCTCCAAGATGAGCCCTAATACTCTTGCCAAAGGCAAGCTAACACAGTGTAATTGTTTTTCATCTAAATTGCATGTCCAACCTGCTTAGTTTTCAAAGAACATTGATGATGATGCTTTGATACCCAAATGCCAAATGACAAAGTACAGGGCACATAGGCAGATGGGCATGATGAGAATTTTTAATCATTACGTCTCTCAGCCAGCTTACAGAACGTGGACAAACAAGGGGAAAACATAGGAGGGAAGAAAAATTCTTTGTAAGAACAAGATGGTTCCTATTTTCATTAAGAATAACTTAGAAAAACAAATAACGAAAGAAGCCATTCAGAAGAAAGATCCCCTGAAGCGGTTTTAATCTGTTATATTCCATACAGCAAAAAGGGCTTTTTGAAAGGTTACAAAATGAAGGAGAATGGTCAGAAAGCATAAAGGCAGCTTTCTTTTTTAACAAAGATACAAGCCTTTCTTCTGAGAGAAAAGCGGCTTCAGAGTTTGATCTTCACAGGAGACACTTGTAAATTGCTGAAACCATAAATTAGAATCTAAAGTTTTCATCCTTTAGCTTTCTCAAGTTCATAGACATACCTGAACTGTATACCTGCACTGACCTCCTAGTTTTTCTCTTAGACATCCTATTTCATGTCATCTAAACAGATCTGTGAAATGCAGCTTTGCGAAAACAGATATACACAGAAATATACAAGGAAAGCCATGGACAGTCAAATTCTCAAAGTATATCCTCAGTGATGGTCAGCCAATGCACAAAGACATGCAGTTTTTACTATTGATCCATACGCATCGTTCTATTATCTGGAGCTAGAACAAAAAGTTTGATTTTGTTTATCATGCTTGTTCCAGTTAATTTAGTACCTTCCCAGGTTAAACTATTGTTCTCTAATTACATTCTCTAAGCTCTACAGAGCAGGGGCCAGGAAGTGTATTGCTTTCCTTGCTGTGCATGTAAAGCATGTGGCTTTAGCAGCCGCATCAAATGGCTCTTTGTAATCTTATCTTTGTCACACCCTTCAAGGAGAAACAGAACATCCTGGAACACCTTCTTTACTGGTTGGTGAACCTGGGTGAAGAACAACACTGATGGGGGGAAGAGTGCAAGGAGAGTGTGTGGCAGCACAAGATGATTACAACGTGGATCTAGACCTCATTGTGAATTACAGAAGGAAAGCAGAGGTGGGGTTTTTTTGCGAAGACATATGAAAGCAGATTTTTCTTTTTTTCTTTTTTTGCAAAGTTCTGAGAACTACTGCCTTTCTTCTGTTAAATGAAAGCACAAACATCATTTTCATATTTAATACATAAATACACCATTCTCAAAATTACTCAAAAGACATTAATTCTCATGCTTCTTTCTTTTTCACACAGACTTTCCATCTATTTATGCACATGTGTATACTCCTGGCTTAAAAGCGACAAGAAAATGAGACTTCTTACATTTAATGAAAACTGTTCAGAAAGAAATTGACTCAGGGCATGCACACTCAAATCTACACTGACCATCAGTTTACCACCTGAATACCGGCCAGTTGTGACATTCTTTGTCATTCATGGAATAGGAACAATCACACTTACTTTCCCATGCAACACCAAGGCACATTGTATTTTAAGTGTTATTTTGACAAAGTGATTAACATTTAGCTGCCCAGATATTTTCACTCTCATTAAGGCATAATTCTCCAGGTTGCTAGTACACCAACCCTGGACATTTAACCAAATGTTTAAAACACATGCTTAACTTAGCCATATTTATATTTTTAAATATTGGCCTTTTAGCTCTGACACACTGATTAGCAAGTGTTATCAAGTAAAGACTTGCTATTTACAAATTACCAAGTATGTACTTCCACTTATAAAAAGAGCCTTTAACTGTTACACAAAGGCTTGCAGAAAACTTTGAAATAAACCACAAAAGATGCGTTCAGTGTTTAATCTTTTCTCTCGTTAAAGAAGAAAGAGCAGCTTGATTAAAAAAATCAGTATGAGGCACCAAACAATGTGCTTCAGAATTAATTGGTGTGCACAGAATGCATCTAGCTAGAGAAGTCCCACAGCCTATTAGCAGGAACATAGATTGTGCATTTACTAAAACCTGTCTGACCCTGGGTGAAGAGAGCAAGGAGAAGGGCAGAGCAAGTCAGTGACAGCCATAGCCTGAACTTCACATGAGTGCTATTGATCTTATTGACTGGGTCACTGAAATGCTGCTGTACATTAAGTAGGGAAGAACAACTGAAAATTACATTAATTCAAATTGTTAAATCAATATTTAACAGTATAGTTAGTGGCAATTGACCTCAGATGCACCTTTAACAAAACAAAGGTGGACTAGAACAGCTAGAGTCACAAGCAACCAAGTGATCTGAATTAGAGTGAAAGATGTATTTTAAGGGCCTGTATAAATGTAGACGCTCCTGCATAAATGTAGACATTCCTTGCAACAAGAAAAAGGTTCCTGCCACCACGTTGTATTACACATGAAGAAAGGACAAACCATTTTCTCTTTACCTTGTGCAGTTTGTTTTAAATGGTCACTCAGATAACCACTGACATAGAATTTGAAGAAATGAAAAATCCTAGTATTTCACTGACACGTGTCTTTTCTGATATGTTTGTGGAACTATTTTTAATCATACTTTAGAAGAAGAATGAAAACAAACAGTAACAATATTAAGACAGGACTCTGCCACTGACAGGCTTGTCTGACTGGTTTTAGCCACTGCGCATATAGGGCATTCCTCCCTCAGATAAATGAGTTGCATCCTGATCTGAGCCTCAGGGATTGTTTCCATGGGACAATTCCGGGGAGAAAAAAAACGTTTTAAGATCAATTTTTTCAACAAGTTGATACTCGTAAAATATAGAGCAGTAAAACAAATAGAAAGCAGACTTAGGTCACTCTACTTGAATCTCCCAGTAACAGCATCCCAGGATGTACCTAAGCTGCTGCTGACCTGGAAAGTGAGATTCCTGAGGCATCACCTATGCAGTCAGGCTACCAGATCATAGTGCACAACAGATGATTCAAAGAAATGTGGCCTCATTAACAGACTAATAGCTTTGGATTAATACCTCAAATCTGTCAGAAACACCTTAATCCATTCAATTTTAATAATAATCATTATTAAACCAGACTTCTTTCCATCAGCAAGATCACTAAGTTACTAATCTGGAAATCTAGGTTCAGCTCCTTCCTTTTTCACAGGCATCTTTCATTGCTAGCAAAGTATGTCAGATGTCTCTTCTTCCACTCAATTCTGCCTATCTAGCAGAATGATAATAATACTGAAACAGAGAGAGTGAGGTTTCTTCTTGAGACCAGGTATTTTAAAGCCATAAATACAATTTAGATTTTAAGTACTCCTGATCAAAGGGAGACTAAAAAACTGTGGGATTTTATCTTGTCAGGCTTAAAAACTTTGATTACTCTAGGATGTCTAAACAGGTAAAGCTTTGGGGATACCAGTTCTTCCCACAGGGTGAAGCCTAAGCATCATGGAACACTTCATGTAATATTATCCACTACACCTATTTAAGACAATCATCTCCACCATTTCCATTTTTTGAGCACGGAGGGGAGAAGATCAGGCTTTCTGAATCAGCTATGAAAGGCCATAATCACCTGCCATTTTATCGCCTAGTGATTCAGTGCCACAAAGTCCTTCTGCAATCTTTTACAAGTGGCCTTCTTCCTTACCGGACTGAACATCTTCAATGCAATGCAAGCAAAAGGTAACACACTTAAGTAAAGCATATAGAGTGACAGTTCCTAAGCTGCCTGTTTCTAGTCATGAAAGATTCTGTGATTAAACTAGACGGTTTTATGAAAACATCAGTCCAACACCCAGTTCCCTGATACAGGATCCCTTCTGTGCTGAAAGTTTACAAGAATTCAAAAGGAAAGAAAAAAGAAGAAAAAAAAGACTATATTATTCATCCACCAGGAAGTATTAAACCAAGATATTTCTCCTAGTTCACATAACTCCAGAACTACAAGCGTTATTGTATGCTTGCCCTATAACTCCTACATAAATGTTCACTGCTAGCCACTAACAGAAATATGATTTAGATCCTGAAATTTCACCCAGCATGGCCATTCTTTACTTCTCCTTTCTCTGAAGTAGGGAAAACATGGTATTTCCATTTTTATGCATGAAACACAGTTGACAAGTTATTTCTCTGGCATATATCAAGGTAGTAACAGAGATAAGAATAGCATTTTTGATTCACTGTCTGGCACCAGTGACCAAATAAACATTGCCCTCATCTTACATCTTAAGGAGATATCATACCTCACCAAACCCTAATGAAATTCCACAGATCAGTAAGATTAACTCATTTAAATAAAACTTAGCCCTCCAGAAATCTCCTTCAATTGCCACCTAATTCTTTAATCCCTTGACAAAAACCTAGGTCCTCTGCACCAACTTTCTAACAGTTTTCTATATTGCAAAAACTTGTTTAATTATTCACACTTAAAATACCTTTATCTCTGTACTGAACATTGCAGTATTTCTGAGATTTAGTTTTAAGCAAGAAAATGTTGGGGTTTTTTTAAATGATGACCAACTGAAGTAACGGAGTAAGTCTGCTGGCATTAAAAACCACAAGATGCTCTTCAATTTACCATTTGCAGGTCAAGGCAGCATTGTCCAGCTGGTGTATCCAGAAAAATACTGCGCAAAACTGATCAAAGTCATATTTCACTATTGGAAAACAAAAATAATAACTTCCCACCACTTCTTAGGGCAGTTGAAAATGGCACATTTTATGAGGCATGAGATCATTGCAGTTTATACTGGGACATCAGGTTAGTTACTTTTTAATGACCAGAGCCACAACTTCTCAATTGCAGCAGGAGTTAGCATTTACTGAATCAAATTTGCTGTTATTAATACTCTGTTAAATGCCAAAAAAAAAACCCCAAACAAACAGGGATGATTGCTAGGAAGACAATACAGTTATACTGCTGCAATCCAGGCACTCCCTAAGAATATTAACTGCCTATTAATATAAGAACTTTGCCTTTTTTCTGACACTATTTCCATTTACTTTAGTAGTAGCAGCTACCATGGAACAAAAATTTTATCCAACTATGTTTATTTTGTTGCCAGAATTTCTCAAGCTCTCCTAACAGAAAAGCACATTTTCTAAACATGGTTAACTTCTCTCATCAGTATTACTAATATGATTTTAGAAATGACTGGTTAACTAAATATCAGATTTGAAAAACCACAAGTTAATGAGGAATTTTCTTTTACAGTGGCATAGCTGCTAAATTTTTGAAAGCATCCACTGTGGCCTCATTATTTTAATTCTAAGTGCTCACTAAGTCTTTTTTATTCATTATTTTTATCTGCATGGTTTGGAAAAGTTTTACATCTCCTTTGAAGATTTAAGTCAGAAACCTAGCAAGTAATGGAGGCATCATGTTTTCATAATGCCTGGGTCCACGAGGCTCTTGATAGACAGAGTAACTGTGAATCAAGGAATAATAAGCTCCTCTGAAGTGAATTTTTAATTACTGCAGTGCCTTGATGCAGTTCACTGGGTCCATGAATGTCATCCAGGATATATTTTCTAAAAGCTTTCTTTTCCTTTAATGCACCTTTCTGTTAAAAACAGATGATACTTTGTCATTACTAGAGCTGGAGTGATACAGGCGTATCCCTAGTGACTACACTTAAGTTATTATTTACTGTAAAACATCTAGGAGATTTAGACTTAGTGTATTTATTACTTGGGTGAATTTGTTCAGGTGTTACTTCTGTTAACTGAATTTTAGAAACAAAGTATTTACTTCCCTTTTATTTCATCAATGAATGGACTCTTCTAGTCAAAGAATATGTTTAAATAACATTAGGAAAATAGCCTACCCTTTGCCAAAAGGACACTGACTGTTTCTCGTTCTGTCATTCAAGGGAAGTTCCTATCTACAATTGCCAAACAATTTCAAAACAACCTGATGCACTCCCCAAAACACCCCACATGACACACTCAAACTTTCATTTAGTATCAGTTGTACAGCTCCTTGGCTGCAATACTGATGCCATAAAAAAGAATCAGCTTAAGAAAATGTTATTTAAAGTTTCTCAGTAGCAAGTTATAATTAATACTCCTGTCACCCAACAGCATACTGTGCTCAGTATACTCACAAGTGACCTGCATTTGTCTTTTCATTTATATTTCTTCCCAACAGAAATGCTTTATCCATTCAAATGACGTTATATAAATCACAGTGACTTCCTTTTAATTAAAGGTAATAGTAGACAAAAGTGGCATGATAGCTGGAAGCGTGATGTGGTGCTTTTGTTGACAGCTTCTCTTTTGTACAATGTAAACCTTAGCTAGTTTGGTAACAGCGTGCTGCACTTGGAAGTGTTATTTGGAGGACAATGAGTTCTTTTCAGTTGTCATTGAAGTGCTGCACCGGGGCTTTGATTTGCATAAAACCTGGTTATATTTAGTATCTGCGCATGTTTCTATGCTAAATCAGCATCACTTCATCAGCACACAGAGATTATCTTTCTGCCTGTATTTCTTCTAAGATCTTCCTAAGACTTCCTATTATTAGAAGGTATCATACTTCAGTTTAAAAATATGCATATAATCATACATATAGTACTCACGGGTACTCAGATGTCTCCTAATTTCCTGCCTTTCTCTTCAATTTATTCCTCAATGTGCAATAAATGGCTGTAACCGATATTCAGCTTCTAAAGGACTCTTCTCTGGAAGCTGTAATGACTCATGAGGTGCACAGAATCTTGGTATGTTTATGAAATGATGACCAAAATTACCTGTTTTTTTGAAAAGGATCCAATACTCGATCTTACAGATGGATTTTTAATATGTCACATTATCTAGTCATATCTTTATTTATGACATTATGGTCACATTATCTAGTCATATCTTTATTTTTGTCCAGGTCATCACAAAAAGCACATCACTGGTTTTGTGTGCTAGTGTGTGTTGTATGTTAGTGTGACAACAACGATGTCCCGTGCAAAGCTATTACTGTACTGTGATGATGACAACTCCTTTAGGGACAATGTTAGTGTGACAACAACGATGTCCCATGCAAAGCTATTACTGTACTGTGATGATGACAACTCCTTTAGGGACAAATGCAAATACTCATGGTAAGCTTTGACATCGATGTCAAAAGGAAGACCAAATCACAAATAGGAGAAGAGGGCGTAACACCATTCCCTTCTGTGGTATCTAGGAGGTTTGTAGTAGGCAAAAAGGAATGATATGAAAATGTCCTCAATTTATAACAAGATGACAGGGAGATCCTAATTTACTTGTCTACTTGATAATTAGAGAAATAATTGAGGGAGGGAAATCTCTTACTAGAAAAATTTGAACCCAAACTACAAACTCATCAGTTCTAAGAAGCTTACCTTGAGTGGCTAGTAAGGGAGAGTAAAGAAGTGTGACCATGTTGTCCAGTAAAGTCGCAAACAGCAATCATTATTTCACCCTTATTTAGCCCTATAAAGTCACCTTAATTGCTGTCTGAGAGGCTGCCTCGGCATTATAAAGGTCAAATAAACAGGATGAGTATGAATAGTTACATGCATAGGTATACATAGGCTATAATTAAAATGTGTATGGTAAGAGAGCTCCTCTTCAATCATTTTTCCTCTCCTTGAAAATAACTAAAATCGGGCTGCTGTTGTGGCACTAAAGTGACTAAGACAAAAAGCACAGATCTGTGAGGAGCTGGGAAACAGAGAATGTATGGGTAAGTATTTTACCCAGCTACACATAATTTACATTCCTCGCCTTTCACAGTGCTGGATGACTGCATTTATTACCCTTTTTAAGAAGCAGATTTTGGCTAAAATGCCCTTTTCGTGTTGTGTAAGTATGGATAAAATTTTCCTAATGAATAACAATACACTGAACTCACTGAATGCAGAAGATAAAAATAATACACCCTCTCACTACAATTCACAAGGAAATAAGTATCAAGACACTTACTCTCTGCTACGTCTGTGTTATAAGCCAAGAGTAATTCTTCCACAGTCAACAGACCCGCACCAAGATAAAGATTCCATGGCTCAGGCTCAGTACCATTACAGCTGCACTGGTTCCCAAACAATGAGACTCCACTTAGCAGCAGAAGCAAGCTGGGTTTTGGTAGCAGGTCCTATCAGGCCCAGGTTAGCTCAGTACAGTGAGTGTGTCTGGAGTGTGTCGCACAGCTGTGGCAGTCCTAAAGTAGAGTGAGAAGAGGCTATGATCCATAGGGCAAGGAAAAAGTTGAAAAGACGACAGGAGCTCAGAAAGGATAAGAATAATTCCTATGCTTTTAGGTGATGGCTAAGGAAAGTCTCTATTCATATTATAAAACAACTTGTTCTTAAAAGGAGTGTAAAAACAGTGAGGAAAGATGTCCTTGAGGAAAGATGTCCTGCTTTGGAAGGACTTGATCCTGTTGGTAACAATTGGTTCAAACCAAAATACACACGTTTCTACATAAATACCGCAGACCAACGCTTCCAATCGTTGATAAGCTACAGCATGTGGAACCTTTGCCATATGATACTAAAATGGGAATCTTATTCATGTTCTCATATTTTAATATATTCATGTTCCTTATTTTAAGAGAGAGGTGCTCAAGCTCACAGACTTAGATTTTCAGAGCAGTTAGGCACCTGCTCTGTGAGCATGGCTGGAAGTATCACATGTATTTGAAGTACAACATTTTTTTAGCTGCACACTTTGAACTTGGGCCAGAATTTCAGAGTTCAGTATCCAGCAGCTCCTAGCTTTTCACTGTGTCCTGCTGGGTGCTAAGTCCTTTCGAAAAATCTGACTACTGAGGCACCCATGTGGAAGTATAGTTCATAACTCACCCAAAGGAAAATCAATTTTCACTGCCAACAGTCAAAGCATTTATTAAGTAAGAACTATTGCTCTGTCAAACTATAAGTGTCTATGTCCCAAATTTCTGGTATTAGTTATAAGAAAAATGCAGCTGAGAAAGTGTACTTTTTACTACATACTTTTCTTGATTTCTCTAATAGTCAAAACAGCTTTGTCAAAACTTTCTTTTCTTAAAGTTTTCACAAACACCCAGCAATTTTCTGAGTCCGTATTTTTTGCTACAAAGCACCTGAATATAGAGGTGTAAAGTGGAAGTGATGGTGCAACTTTATCTACCTACCATATCATAATACTAATTTCCTTTTCAGTAACAAGATGTAAATGCAAATTAAAAAGAATGTATAGTTTTGCTTTCAGTCCAGATCCCGATTCAGATGGCTGAAAAAATGATAGCGAAAACTCTGCATGTTAGATAAGCAAAACCTACACTTCAACCAGTATATATTTGCTGTGTTATCCATCAAAGGTAGCACCAAAACATGTCACAACCAACCCATCATCATTCAGGATAGCCTCAAATGGGACCAATTAATGTGTTGCATTACCCAAGTGGTAATTTTTGATTAGCAAATGGTGCATTTTTATAGAATTCATGATGCTTTACATCAGGATTTTAATAACACTGCTCATCAGGGAGAAAGAGCACCCTACCTCATACTGGGTAAAACTAACTGCTCAGGATTTAGCCAGGCACCAGGACAGTCATTAGTGGGCTCTGTTTATTCTTCTGGACAGTAATTACCCAAAGTATATTAGCCTCTCATCAGGGAAGGGTTGGGAAGAAAGAATGACTTTAACTGAATTAATGATTAAGAAATCATGGAAGGCAGAGAGAAGATGGAGCTGATAGATCCTCAAAGAGACAGGAGAAAACAACAAAAAATCCTTGCCTTCATTCCCAATATAGGTTTCTCTTTTGAGGTTGTAGGCTATGTATATGCCCAAGGGCCAATACTCTAACTACATGGAGCAGGAAAGCATCTATAGATTGCTCTCTAGATACAGGGACAGAGAAAAGGAGCAATCTTTAGGAACTCAAGCTCTGACAAGCAAGCAAGCAAGAGAATCACAGTTAAGCTGAGACATCTGAGTCTTTAAACACAGACAGTGAGGCTGCAAGGATTTGCAGGTTTTATGAATGAAGTGTTCTTCTTTACTTTTACCTTGACCTGAGACCACCTTGATCATGGTTGCATTAAACTAGCAAAATAACATGGCATGCTATCCAGCCAGCCATAGCAATACTTTAAAGCCAGAAAGGATCAATATCGGGAGTGCCCTCCACAGCTCTGCTGAGTAACTTGGGGGGTACATTCCTACTTTTCTGCAAGAGCAGCTTTGGGCTTGGTAACCAAGGTCTGTATGGACTGAGTGACTGATCAATATCCGTTTCATGCAAGATAAGATACTGACCACAGCAGGTTGGCAAGGACTATGTTGCCACATCTAATGACTTATTCCTGTGTACTTTGTGTTAGTCTTTTGTAACCTAGCAGAGACCAACTCTGCAAAAAGTGGACTTAAATGCCATCAAGGCATTTCATGTAAGTGCTTGAAAGAAACATAATTTTGATCAATGCTTCTTACAGTTTGCTTCCTCCAGGTTTTTCATATAGCAAGCAAGCAAGCAAGCAAGAGGGGCAAGGAAAAGAGATAAAAAGGGGCAATGTGGGATGAAATCCAGCAAATACAAGAGGTTTCTGAGCTGGAGCAGTAACTTGAATTGCTGTTAGCAAAATCAGTCACAACTTGGTTTCTGTTGTGCAGGAAATTGGACGTGTGTTCCTAAAAAGGATGGAATGAAAATCTAGGTTGTTGTATTCCCTTTTATCCTCCAGGAAGAAAAAAATTCTAAATTATTTAGTGTCATATTTACCAAATGAAATAGATTTAGTATCCCCTCAGACACCAATACTCAGGGAGGTTTTCTAGTGCAAAGCACAGAGATTCAAAATACCAAGAGCTCTGATCTCAAGGCACCTGGATTAAACTCCAACAAGAGGAACCTTCACTGTATCCAAATATGTAGCCATCAAAGCACTCTTTGCCACTGCAGTCTTGGCAGCATCAAACTACATAATTGGGTTACCCTCATCTTTAGACTCTGGACACCTGGGATCCTGCAGTCAAGTATCACTCTGCACAACAAGAAGGACCCTGGATCCTGAAGCTCCTGAGCAGTCTACCAGGTCCAACCAGCAGGCAAATATCGGAAAGGTCTTTATTAAAAAAAAAAAATGCACCAAAACAGGTATTTCCAGGGAAAAAGAAGTTTTTATTTCCACCAAACAGCATTTTTGCAGAAACTCCTGATACTTTGAGAGCGTGTCAGCAACATTACTCTGAACTCAGACTGAGTTCAGGTGTGACTTTTACACACAGTTGAGTTCTACTGAACTAGAACTGAGTTACACAAAACATTAAGGCACTAATACTCCAAGCATTAACACACATACTCAATTCACCGGAAACAAGTAACCCCATTCAGTTCAGCTATGGATGCCATGTTAAGTATAAGCATAACTGTTTCCAGGATCCAGGTCTAATTTAAATTACCAACCCATACAAATGCCTTGATATACATATGGGATGGTAAAATACACACACATACACAGAGTAAATATTACCCTTTCTCAATGGGACTCAAAGCAAGTGCCAGAAAGCAAGGAGGAAAATGGGGATTTGTTTTACTAGACTTCAGGAGAAGAAACTGTCCAACTCCGATGAGAAAACCGATTTTAGGTTTTAATTATTATTCTAATGGAGTCACTTTCATTTGCAATTACCCATTTCATTTTACGATTTAATAAATCATCACAGTGGGAAATAAATCGGCAGATATTCATGCTCAAGCCTGAAGTTTCTGGTGTAATTTGCATACAAGACGTCATCTCAGAGAAAATACACTCTTGGTTATACTTTCACATAGTAGAAATAACTGCAAAAAAAGAAAGAGATACAGCAGGTACAGATGTTTTAAAAAGATAAGCCACACTGCTAATATTTAAGTTCAGAAATTTCATGATGACTGTGTGATTTTATATAGCTCAGAAGTAGAATAACTTCTTACTGAAACTCAATACCTTAAATGTTTTCTGTGATATTATGTTGACATTGCACACTTTATTCTTAAAAAAACACACCCACACAGAAGCCATAATTTCACTAACAATAACACTATGCATCCATAGGAAAAAAAACGAAAAATGATAAGTTTAATTAACCAGAGGTTGTGATCATGCATAATAGGTCAGTTGCATGAAGCAGTCACATTATGTCAAGTACTTAAGAGTTTTTTGTAAGTTTTCACTTTTTTTTAAACAATCATTCACACTTAACATATTTGCTTCAAGATTAAAAAATACAGTCACAAAAGAGAAAAAAAAAAAAACCTTTGGTAACAGTGGTGCTCCTTCCAACCTTTAACTTCAGGGTGGAAATCAAACAAGAAAATGATGATAAAGTGTAACATATTATAAAATGTTTATTGAGCTCCAGACAAAAGGACGTTGACACTGATTGAGTTTACACTTCTTCCTGATCTTTATGTACTTCCTCAACTTTATTTTTATTATACATAAGAGAGCTTTCAAGAAAATTGGTTTTTAAACATAAATACATGCAAATAAATTCTCAGGAAGGTATATACTCTTACTGGAATAGTCTTCTTATTTCAGGAAATTAATACAGGAGTTGAACCTGTATCACTTTCTTTCTCCACAACAATTGTTTTTCTACCTAAAAACAGCCCTCAAGAGCATCCTTAAGCTGTATTGTTTCTTTGCTAGAAATGCAAGTAAAACAGAAATGTCTCCAATTTGGAGGAAACCCGTGACATCTGAGGTCTGCAGCTTGACCCACAAAAACAACCCTAAGAACAATTTTAGTGCTTACGATAGGAAAGAAAAAAAATCTAGTATTTCAGTTTCCTGGCAGCGTAAGATTCACACTATTATAATCAAGTTTCCCAACAGGAGATGCTAAGTAATGATCATACAGAAAAAGGAATAAAGCCTCAATTGTTACAATATCTTTGCTGTTTTTTTTTTCTAAGTTTGAATGCTGAACAAGCTTTCACAAATTAATAATGATCCTCCATATATGTAGAACTAGGAGAGTACTGGGACAAGAAGCAGGAGGAGAACATAGCTGGATCGCAGATTCTTTTCACCTAGAAGACACATAAAAAGGGGCTATGGATTAAACAGTTTGAAATACTACAGATTAAAACAAAGACAAAATTCCACTGAATTGGGAAAAAAAAGAAAAACAAAAGAAAAGATACTCATAACTAGAACATCTGGATCAGACCAGGAAGAAATACACACACTATTAGAGTACCAAGAACGCTTTTTACCCACAAAAATGGTGAAAGAAAAATATTTCTTCACACCATAAAGCACATAGGCAGAGGAGATGCGTTAATCATACAGGAAAAGCAAAAAATAAGGCAGAAGCTATGCAAAAGGAAACGCATAAATGCAAAAATACAGAGATAAACAAAATGAACAGCTTGAGCTGTTGTAAAGAAAATGGAAAATGCCCTGCCTAGTGGGTCATGTGGTAGCTGTGTCACTGTGCTAAAGCTTGCAGCAAAGAAAAAGATACACACACTGTGAAAGCAAAACAGCATCTTGGAGGAAAGTTTCTGCACTTTATGACTTTAATGCAATGCAAAATAGCACAAGTAAATGGTTTGTAGAACTTGGACTAGCACCAGATGCAAAGACAAGGCAGCAGCAGGCAAACAGTCAGCTGAATGCCAAACAGACAGTGGGACACCAGCAAACCTGTGAAGCTACAAAAAGAGCTATGTAAGAGGAGAAAGAAGTTGCAGCCAAAGATAAAATTATTCAGTCTTACAAATGCAGCATTAGGACAATGCAAATTATAAGCAAAATTCTGGAAAAAAAAAAAGACATGCTAAAATTTCAGGCAGGAGAAAAAGGACATAAAACATGCAATACATAAACAGACATACAAGCAAAGCCACCAGCTCTAACAACATTTTGCCAGGGCCCGTAATATCCATGGCATCTCTACAAAGGTGTTACAGATGATTACGATACATTTACAGGACCAGAGCACCCTCTCCATAAACAGACTAAACCAGATAAAAACACCTTATGCAATACAGCATAAGGTGATATTAGAGTAATGGAAGTAACAGAGCAAACAGAAAAAGATGGCACTGTGGATAACTTCTGTAAGTCGTTAGTGCCAAAGAAATATTTGAAAAAAGGGAATGAGAGTCATGAACAGATGAGTCAGTGTTTACAAGATTAAGAAAACATGTGAGTTTAAGCCAGATTTTAGAAGTCACAAAAGAGTGCCCCAAAGGAATCTTTCAGTAATTGTCTGAAAAAGGGGCATTCTCACTTTCCAAGGTTTGCCACAGCAAAAAGCGCCAGAGAGGAACACTGCTGACTTTGTATCTAAAACAGTTCTGCAGCAGGCCAAGAGGATCTGGACCACCTGGGAAAACAGAAAACAGAGATAAAGCAGATGAACTAGTTCCATGGCTTCAGAGAGAACAAAAACAAAACAAACGAAAAACCCAACAACAAAAAAAGAGAAGACTGAACACAAACTAAGATTATAAGATTATTCGCGTCTGATATTCTAACAAGAATCAGCTATTGAATGTCCTGAACTATCAAGATCAGTGTCGTGGTTTAAGCCCAGCCAGCAACTAAACCCCACGCAGCCACTCGCTCACCCCCTGCCTCCCATAGGATGGGTGAGTTGATCGGGAGAGCACAAGTAGGAAAACTCACGGGTTGAGATAAAAACAGTTTAATAATTGAAATAAAACAAAGTAGAACAGTAATAATAATAATGATAACAACAACAATAATAGAATATACAAAGCAGGCGATGCACAATGAAACTGCTCACCACCTGCCAACCAACGCCCAGCCTGTCCCATGCTGCAAGAGCCCCCCCTTTCCCGGACCACGCTTCCTAGTTTATATACTGAGCGTGACATCACATGGTATGGAATACCCCATTGGCCAGCTCGGTCAACCACCGCAGCTGTGTTCCCCCCTGCCAGCTTTCCGTGCACCTGGCAGAGCATGGGAGGCCAAAAAGTCCTGGGTGCAAGCACCACTCGGCAATAACCAAAACATCAACGGGCCATCAACTCCTCTCATACCAAACCCAAAACACAGCACCCCCCAACTGCTAGGAAAAAAGTTAACTCTATCCCAGCCAAAACCAGGACAATCTGAGAAAACTGTCACTGCATGTTAAAGCATTGAAGTCTTTGAGATACAGAATTCTCTGTGAAATACTTTTAAGCTATTTGGGAATAGACAACCAGATCTGGCTGGATTTGACTTTCAAGACAAGCCTACTACAGACATTTGCCAAACATGACCAAAGATATTCAGCATACAGCAAGCAGTTGGTGATGCATTCCAGGAAACATAGTGCAAGCAGCATGAGCCAAATGCTTCTTCGAAATCGAGAGCATTCCTATTTTTGGGGAGACGGGAGTACTTCATTGACTGATGGACCTTGCTAAGGCTCTGTAAGGAAAAATAGCATGGCAAATGAGTAAAACAGAAAGAAATACAAATTTGCTTCTCAGCCACTAAACACAAAATCCAATGTTTTACTTTGCAACCTATTAGTCAAAATATGAATGTCAGTAGGGAACTATCCAGCATGCTAAGATAA
>NW_009199739.1:54646-55016 GCF_000690835.1 Fulmarus glacialis | reverse complement strand
TGTAGGCACCCACAGCATTCAGGAAATTATTCATGTTCAGCCAACCCTGAGGTAGGATCGGGGCATCCCCAGGTGATATGGTCACTGCCCTCACCATCTCAAACAAATTATATCAACCATATACCACTGCCTTAGACGCACAGACATAACTGAAATGAACATACATATTCCCTGTATTGATTCTGTTGTGAGGATAACAGCCTCTGCCTGAGAGGATTAGGCTAGATTGATCACGACCACCTTTGTCACCACCACGGCAAAAGCACCATCGTAGTTTAACCCGGCAGGCATGTAAACACCCCACAGCCGTTCGCTCACTCCCCCTCTCAGTGGGATGGGGGAGAGAATCGGAAAAAAGGAAAAACTCGTG
>NW_009199739.1:52920-54305 GCF_000690835.1 Fulmarus glacialis | reverse complement strand
AGTGTGTTACCAACATTATTCTCATCCTAAATCTAAAACACAGCACTATACCAGCTACTAGGAAGAAAATTAACTCTATCCCAGCCAAAACCAGGACAAGCATGCAAGACACCACACCATAGGCTTCACTCAGACTTTGAGAAAGGGGTGTCCTGCAGATGTTCTCTGCACAAAGACAAGTGTTTGCAACACTTCAGAAACAGGGTGTTTTTGACAACAGATGACTGTTCACTAGCAGCATGTTTACACCGCTTAGCCAGGGATTCAGTCATATCACTCTATCACAGTACCACAGCCAGCCAAAAGCCAAAGCTGGGTCAGCTGCTAAAATTTTAGCCTCTTAACAGCTGCATGAAGCAAATAAATACATCAAGCCACCCTTGAAAGAAATAACTGCACAAGAAATCTCATTAACAATGTATCAATAAAACATTTAGTGCCGAGATGCAGACCTTGATATCTGCAGCAGGACACAAAACCAGAGTCAGACATACAGAGTGTACTGTAATGGTGACACAAAACCTCCCAGGGACCCTGTGAGGAGAAAACCATTTTCTCAGGATAAATCATGTTCTGGAAAAGAGCTGCATATGTGAAACAGAAAACTCTGTGGGTTTGGCTTTGTTTTGGTTTTGGTTTAAGTGAATGGGTACATATTCTTCCAAAACCACAAATATATCCACTCACTATGAACACAAGCATCCATGCAATATGCTGAGAGTCCAAGACTTGATCAGCAGCTCAGGGAAAGCATCTGCACTAATAAGTAGCTGGCATCATTGAAGACATCCTCAAAAACACTACATACCCCCAAGAAAAGAGCAAGACAATCTACTGAAAGAAGAGTCCAACTTCAAATCACCCACAAAATACAATGCTTCATTCAACGTTAGGACGTAAAAGGAAAAGCTTTCAAATACAGAGGGGAAAAAGTTAGTTGCCAAATAGAGGGGGGAGGTTGAATGCTGAGTTTAAAAGAATGAGGGTAGTGATGACAACACAAGTTTTCATAATGAGAAAATACAATATACAGTAGTTGCATGTAGTTGTGTCCTGTTGTATAACAGGGCAAAAGACATATTACAATAATCAGCTACCTGCCAAGAAGGTGTGTAATAGGTATGTATAAAGGACCTTAAAATATTAACACTCAGAGGACATATAGGAAAAACAGAACTGCTGCACTAGCTTCATACACTCATTCTGCACTTCAGCAGTGAGCACATTTGCCTTAAGAGCACTGTTTCTGAAAACAAACATGTTTTGGCTTTCAACATAGCTACTCCAGAGAATCACATTGCAAACCAGTCTACTTATAACGTCGAAAGTGAGGAGGGTTTCAGGGGGAGAACGATGAACTTTACAAATAGCAGAAATGAGTGGAG
>NW_009199739.1:41352-52889 GCF_000690835.1 Fulmarus glacialis | reverse complement strand
TCAGCAGGATTTCAAGGCACAGAGCAAGCAGAGAGGCTTGTCTTGTTCGATGCACAGCTGGCAACATATGAAGGCTTTGTTTTGCAGAGGAGCTGGTCCAGTAGCACACTTGAGGTTCAGTTCCTTTTTTAATGCTTAAGTCCACTCATTTTATTTTATATGAAGGATGTAGTTAATCCTATAAAAATGACAGAATTGATTTCCAGGACACCAAATAAATTTTCAGAGAGTTTGCTGGTAAAGCTCTTTATTTTACAAGTTAAAATGAATTAAGATTGGGGTTCTTTAACAAATATAGCATCTGTTGATCTTTCTTCGCCTCTGACAAGCTGAGAAGAACACAGTAATTTCAAATGTTCTGTATTAGGTTGATACTAAATAAAATAGTTCATTTTTGCAATACTGGAATAAAACAGTTCTTAATTAAAATGAAATGACAGCTGATGTACTAAGTTTCAGTAACTGAATATGCTACAGATAAGTAGTTCTCAAAATGAACCACTTTGATTCAACTCATCTCCAGTAATCCTGCCAATCTTTCTTCTATGTCAAACCCAGATTTATTTAGATTGATCACCCACAACTAGTAAACCAACTGCAAGAACTGCTCACTTAACTACCTCTGTATGAAATACCTTTACAATGTGTGTTCTTATATCACTAATCTTAAGTAATTATGAATTGGGCATTTTAAAAAAAAGACTTGGCAATTAGGTTGGCGCAAGATTTTAAATCACAGAATCATAGAATGGTTTGGATTGGAAGGGACCTTTAAAGGTCATCTAGTCCAACCCCCCTGCCACGGGCAGGGACATCTTCAACTAGATCAGGTTGCTCAAAGCCCCGTCCAACCTGACCTTGAATGTTTCCAGGGATGGGACATCTACCACCTCTCTGGGCAACCTGTTCCAGTGTTTTACCACCCTCATTGTAAAAAATTTCTTCCTTACATCTAGCCTGAATCTACCCTTTTTTAGTTGAAGACCATTACCCCTTGTCCTATTGCTACAGGCCCTATTAAAAAGTCTGTCCCCATCTTTCTTATAAGCCCCTTTTAAGTATTGAAAGGCCAGATGGGTGCCTTTGTCCAAAGAAGCACTTGCTTCCTTTAAGAAATAGTCTCAGTCATGTTTTCATGTTTTTTCCTAAAGATTGAGAACTAGAAATATTTTTAGCATGACAGCTAAAATTTACATGTAACCATGAACTCAGGAACATAAGTTGTAAGCAAAAGTAGTATTATGAAACTGCCATGTTTGAGATTTGTGATACACACTCAGCTGTGTTAGCTTATTTGATTATTTAACCTATATCCATGCCACAATACTGGCATCATAGAGAGGATTTCATCAGCCTGAGGGTTGTTTGGTTTTTGATGTTTGTTTGTTTGTTTGTTTGACACACATGCACCAGGTACTAAACCTTCTCATTTTTCATCATCTTACAAGTTCTTCAACCTCTAATAAATTCAAACTTAGTAACAAAATTAATTTTTACATATGTTTATTTGCATTGTTACTCAGTATGGAGATACGAGGGAAAATAACTTCTAGTATATAGAGCTTTAGAGAACCTAGTTATTTAAAAAAAAATGTTTGACACACATGCACCAGGTACTAAACCTTCTCATTTTTCATCATCTTACAAGTTCTTCAACCTCTAATAAATTCAAACTTAGTAACAAAATTAATTTTTACATATGTTTATTTGCATTGTTACTCAGTATGGAGATACGAGGGAAAATAACTTCTAGTATATAGAGCTTTAGAGAACCTAGTTATTTAAAAAAAAAAAAAACAAAAAAAATCCCACTTTCCAAAATTTTCCCTAGGAAAGGCACATAAATACAAAAATAATGAAGACCTCCATTTACAAGAAAACACAGAATCAATATAATCAAATGCTAGTGGATGGAAAATGTTAAAGAAACTATAAAATATTTCCCAGGATCGGTTACGCAGAATACAGAAAGTTTTGACAGTTCTGCTCTATAAGCCCAGGCACTGGTATCTAAACGATTGAGTTGAGCTCAGTAAGAAGTCAGACTAATTTGCTACGCACAGAATTAGTAGAAGCATTTCAAAGAACAAATAACGAGAATCCACAGTTCCATGTAATTTATTCCTCGTTTTCATTTCTAAGACTTCTAGTGTGTCTAGTAATAAAAATTTGAAGTGGCTAAGAGTGTAATTAGGTTTTGTGTCAACCTCTGTATGGATTTTCTTTTTCTGACAGTACTAGGAAGCTACACTTGCCAGTGCATGGAATACTACAGAGTATGTCTGAGGTCCCCAATGGTAGGAAAATCAACACTGTATGCCTGATGTAAACAAAAGACCGTTCTCAGTAGTTTTCTGTAACATAATAAACTGCAGTACAGCATGGCGGACTTTAGTCTGGCAAAGAAAGTAACAAACATATCCAGGTTTTTTGTGTTAATGTTTATTGTTTTTCAGCAACAGATTCACTTAGATACCTCACTGCCAGTAATAATAAACTGTGTCTTTAGTCCTTGTTTACATTTATGGCACAATTTTACTTTTAAGGAAATGCAAAAGAAAACATATGCCCCATCACATTAGTCTGTCTTGCTGTTTAACATCAGCTGTAATGATCTTTCAAGAGTCTGCCTGAAAGCCTGGAGTTTCTCTACATGATGTCCCTTTAGTCTCTTGGAAAATATCACAAAATGCCTGCCGTGTAAAATTAGGCCTAATCTTAATTATCTTGCTGTCTATTTCATGAGCTTAATTAACTTTTCTGAGTGCTTTTTTACACTGTAGTGAGGACTAAAACCATTTTGTCTTATTCAGCATTTCATAATTTCTTTTCCCTCAGTTTCTAGGACAACAAAAAGCTCTTCACAGTCCTAATAGCTATGGCAAAAGCTAAGATATGAGATTTGAAAGAAAAGCTATAACAAAAAATTTGAAAACATACAGCCATGCATACAGATAGAAGGGCAGAAATCTGCAAATGTGGAGAGATAAACCATTCTAGCCTCTAAAGGAACTGATGTTAGATATTTAACTATCTTGTTAAGTAAATTCAGATTACAGGATTCAAATCGTAGCCATTATAGGTCATCAGGCTGTTTTAGACGCAGTACAAATTGTCTATAGTCCACAGTGCTCAAATAAGTTTAGAATAATATAGCAGCCAATTTGCATGGCCAAGCCTTCTTCCTTACTGCGCATTCAAATCTTCCTATGATCTGTCCACTTGTATTGCAAGGGAGAACTACACAGTGAAGGTTGAGCACGTATTGTAGCATCTCACTTTCCTATTGCTAGAATTTCACTTTGTTTTTTCAGACTACAAAAACCATCCGTATACTTTAGAGAAACAAACACAAAGACTTTGCTTACTCTATTTTTTCCCAGGAGGCAAAAGGGAAGTTTTGGGTGTCTAAAAACCCAGTATGATTATTTTAATTAAAAGAATACTTTCTTCCAAGCTCAGACAAGCTCCATTAGCTATTACAGTGCATTTACTACATATGACTCTCTTCACCTCTACCGTGCCAGCAAGAAGCAGAGTGGTTTCATCTCTAGGCATGATCAGATGAGGACTCTGTGAATGATTAGCTGATATGCAGGTATTCAGCCAAGTTGCTTTTTAATAATATTGGAGACAGATTAGACAAGTGAAAAGCCAGTAGCTAAAGGTCTAAGGTCTACCAGATTTTACAGAATATTTGTTTAACCTCTCAGGATTTGATCCTGTCACTATTTGAGTGTCAGCACCAGAAGACAGATTCAGACATAAAAATAACCAACACCAAAGAAAAAATAATCAGCTTAAGAATCCACCCAGAAAACAGGGAAAGCTATGCTATATTTTCTGTTGCTGCTTTTCCCATAACACCCACAAACAACAACCAAATAGCTTAGCAATAACTTCATCAAAGTGAAAAAGAAAGCTCTATGATGGTAAATAACTAACTGTTAAAGTTAGTTATACCCCCGTGTCATGATGGGGTAATAACTCTAACCACTTGGCTCTTCTCCTCCGTTCCCCTGAACACCAACAAAATACTCTTTATACTAGAAAATAACTCACTGCATAAGAAATCAAGAGTGCCAAAGTTCAGACCATTTCACTTCCATTTGTTTGCGTTTGTGTATTTCACAAATTTTTGATTGACCAAAGTCTCCTGCGTGTGAGCTGAGAAGTCACACAGGGTCACTTTTAGCAGCTATGGAGTACAACCTTACAAGTACTGCCATCCCAAGCCCTCTGCTTTTTAGTGCTAACTTTCGGAAGGAAGATGAAGTAAGGGTATTTGGATGTACTGAACGCCTAGTATACTCTCCTTCAGCAGCAGGAAGAGAAATCAAGCACAAACATTATAACTTCATACTGCTATATAGGAAGCACAGTGTAGAGCATCAATATAGTGCACAAGCATGCAATTGTACACTACAGCTGTTACATCTGATCTACTCCTTGAACTTCACGCTAACCCTTTCTTAACACACACCAGGGTATGGTTTTATCAGGACTTGACAAGAAAGTAATAAATTGAGTTATGGCCTAGACTGCTCACAAAAGCAGGTCAAAAAAGAGAGTCTTAATACAACCCATTATAATAAAGAACAAAATAAAGAAAAAAACGACTAGACCTAGTTTTTACTTACTTTTTCCACATTAGTTTCCACAAACTTCATTACTTAAACAATGGGTAACTTCAGTTTTATTTCTTATGCCTCATCCATCTATACCATCACAAATTTCCCTCTTTCCTCCCCCTCCTCCAGTTCACTAGGATAGATGTGAAGCAGAACCAAACAGAACCTTAACAGAACCAAACAGAAAGTCCAGCTGAGCAAACTCAGCCTCAGAAGGAAGCAAACGAGGTTCCCAGGGCCAGCACTGCCAACACACCCAACCCCGATGCCTTGGCAGTGTACAGAACAGGAGGGCACAACAGGAAAGGAGCAAGCAATTGTCGTCTCCCACTTGTGAGGTGGCCCCAGGGCTGAAGGGAAAACCAGCTTTGAGCTCCCTGGTATGCTTGTGTCACTTGTCCAACTTAGGAAGGTTGTCCATTTTACTTTTCAAGTTTCAAGCACAGTCTAAATTGGAGGAAAGTTTCATCTGAGTTCTTTGGAAATGGAAGTGCCTTTCCCTTCAAGACAAACCCCTCTCAGGAATCAGAGCCCAAAGCAACTTACTGTGACCAGTTCTGAAATTTCCTGTTAAGCCAGGGCTGTTCACGCTGCTGTGAACCCTGTTGTGTCGATAGAGAACCACCAAAACTTTAATCTTTAGGGCAGCTGAAAAGATTTATTTCTACGTAATGACAAGCTGGAGTTTAAAGCTTCAACACATGAAGCTTAAAAAAAGGACAACAACATCCTTAAGTGGTTTAAGATTTGAATCACAGTTCCACCAGCTTGTGGACTTGTATATTGTTTTCAGCTCATGGAGCAACTATATTAAGTCCCACTAAATTGGAGGGCAATTTGATTAAAAGATCAAGTGAAATATTTCTCAGTTCCTAACTTTCTGGTACAAAGCTAATGGTGTAAGAAACCATTGCCTAGACAAAAGAGAAGTGCCATGGTCTTCAACCATAAACCTATCACCTGACTGTATTTATTGTCTCTTGAAGTCAGTGACCTGCTCTTTGTGCTACATTAGTCACTTTATAAAAAGTGACTGGTAGATAGCAGCTGTTCAGTTAGTTTTCTTAGAGCATGTGTCCTTAGCATGAGATTGAATTTTAAGACAATCACTGTATTAGCTAGATACACTAATTTAAACTTCCATGTAAAAGCAGCAAGAACATTATTTGTTGAAACCATTCAACAGCAATGGACTCTCTGCAAGTGAGTATTAACAGAACTAGTAGCTACTTGTGTTCAGCTGCCTGGAGTGGTTTATATATTCTGGAATTCAATTCCCTTTGAAAACTACAGCCAAACACATATACACATGTATATGTAAACCTACTCAATATACATTTGAAGAGGAGGGGAAATACCATAAGGAAACACCCCTAGCTAATTTGAAATGAAGAGTCTGACCAACCAGAAAAACTCAATACATGTACTCATATCCTCATATTTACTTATAGAGACCAACAGGCAAATAAACGAAGTGGTAGAAAGAGAAGCAGAAGTTCAACAAGTTACTTTTGTACAAAGAGAGAAAGTGGCTGCATTTCAGAAGTGAGAGTGTAGGTTTCATACCCATGCATGCTTGTGTACAAACCAGTACGTACTTTCTGCTGTCTCTCTTTGATATGAAGCAGGTGATTATCAGTGAACAGACTGAAGGACTAACTGTCATGTAGGGGAAGTGTTAAAAGAAAGCAAGCTCACGTTATCCCAGCTGCACCACCATAAATCTTTCAACTACTACTTGCTTGTTAAAGTGGAGCAAAATGAACAACTAGGGAAACAAACAGGAACTAAAATAAACCCTAGTAAGTAATCCTTGTTCATAGCAGCTCAAAGCTCATTTAACTCATGGGCTCATTTAAAAATAAAAAAGTTTCCAGCACCAGTTAGAAAAAATACACTCATGCCTGCATATGCAGTGAGTTTCCAGGTATGCTTCATGCTTGCTAGAAAATATACTAGAGTTTTATTTGATCTAGATGAATGGGGAAAAATAAAAAACTCCTGCATCTGCTGAAGCCACTAACAGCTTACTGATGCGTTCAACTAAGCCTCTTCCACCTTTTCTCTACTTTCATTAATATATAACCTGGCAGTCAGTACAAACAACAACAAAACATAGTACTTCAGAAGGTACGGAAAAAGCCAATACATAGCTAAAGAAAAACATAAATCAACACTTAAAGCAATTTTTTTTCTCGTGCTTTTGCTTTTTCCTCTCAGTGTGCATCCTGATGGTTTTCTACAGTTATGTCTTTGCAAGAGCTATCATTCAAATTAATATGAATTTAACATATTTACATATGAACTTAACATATTTACATATGAACATAACCTCTCTGCTTTTGCAAGTCACAGATTTCTTCCTGTATTTTATGGGCTTTTGAGATTACAGAAGCCATGGAAGCACCACTTGACACACACACAAACATAACGCACAAACATATATACCCTTGCATAATACACATGGAAAGCTCCAATGTCCATTAATCGATTCTTTCCTTCCCACCATGCTTCCATTGCTATGCAAGTGAATATCCACTCCTTCAGTTTACAGATTCCAAGACATTTTAGCTTACAGCATTTCCATGTAAAGATACTCATAAGGTTTTGCAAGAAAATAAAATATTTTCAAAATAGGAAAGAGTTATTAGAAGGATGTGCTTCTATGAAATAAGCATTCTTTCTGAATTCTAACACCTGTGGATGTTTTTTTAGATACTTTTGAATCCAGATCCTTTGTATATACGGTAAACTGGCTGGTACAAATTGAAGGCAATACTACCTTTTAACATTGTCAAGATAGATAATATATATATTTATATACACATAAATATATCTATATCTGTATACATCTTGACTATGTTAAAAGGTAGTACTGCCTTTGCTTTATATCAACTGGTTTGCCATACACTAGATAGCAGGATCAGAGGCACTTCTGTATCTCTCATGTTTTAATACTGTTTTTTCACCCCTGTTCTTCACTGTGACTTTTGCAGCCACAGGGCCAGGTTTACTTCATTTTTGTTCTGGCAATGCAGTGGGATTTCCTAACTCTGCAAATCATACCTCGCAAATGCATTAGCTTAAGTCAAAATCATGAAGCAGTGACAGAGTTGAACATCCCATTCTTTCTTTTTCATTTTTCAAGTGGAATTTGCAAGAAACATGAATATGTATTTTCCTGCCCTTCTTACCACCCACTTGCATAGTCACTACAAAACAGACATCACTTTAAACACTATTTGCAAACAAATACAAGGAAATAATTCAGTCATATATTTCCCCTTTTCCAGTGCAACATTCTTTTGCACTCCTGCAGTCACTGTTATAAACAAATCTGCCACTGGGCCCTAAAAGAATGAAAGGGCAATTCTACTCATAATATTATGTTGCGAGAACTGTGGGGAATAAACACAATGGCATAGAACACTACTAATTCTTTAGATTAAGATTTGATACCTGCTGGAGAATAATTCATATGAATTTTATGTGAAAACTAGAACAATATACCTTTTTTCAGAAAGCCGACCAATAAAAAGTGTTGTCTTTTAATATCACAGATGTGCATACTTGCTGTTACATGCAAGTTACAGAAGGGACCAAGTCACTGAAAACTGCTAAATAACAGAAGAGGAAAACAAGAAAGGTGACAAAATACAAATCTAATATAAATTCAGCTGGCAAGGTCAGACTGCATGTTGCTTTCTGTGGGCACTAGCAGGGTCAGCCAGGCACCAGGAGTTGGTGATAATGGCAATTTCAATGTTTAACACTGGAACAAAGCAGGACATAGGCTAGTTCTTCCCAACCATGGGGGCATCCTTTAAATACAAATATGAGACAGCAGCTCAGTTTGGAAGTGACAGAGAATAAAGGTGGAAAGCAACTTAGATGAGGATAATAATAAAAATAACATTTCTGGTTCTTAGGAAGGAAGGCTTGGAAAAAAAATCAACTGCCTTCAGGAAAGCAGACTTCTATAATCTTACTGTGCTGGTTTTGACTGGGATAGAGTTAAATTTTTCCACAGTAGCTTGTATGGGACTATGTTTTGGATTTGTGCTGAAAACAATGTTGATAACACAGGGATGTTTTCGTTATTGCTGAGCAGTGCTCACAAAGAGCCAAGGACTTTTCTGCTTCTAACACCACCCCACCAGCAAGCAGGCTGGGGGTGCACAAGAAGTTGGGAGCGAACACAGCTGGGACAGCTGACCAAAGCGTTATTCCATACCATACGACGTCATGCTCAGCATATAAAGGTGGGGGAAGAAGGAAGGGGGAGACGTTCGGAGTGATGGCGCTTGTCTTCCCAAGTAACCATTAGGCATGATGGAGCCCTGCTTTCCTGGAGATGGCTGAACACCTGCCTGCCGATGGTAAGCAGTGAATGAATTCCTTGTTTTGCTTTGCTTGCGTGCACAGCTTTTGCTTTCCCTATTAAACTGTCTTTATCTCAACCCATGAGTTTTCTCACTTTTACTCTTCCAATTTTCTCCCCCATCACACCGGAGGGGGAGTGAGTGAGCAGCTCTGTGGTGCTTGGTTGCCAGCTGGGGTTAAACCATGACACATACAGACATGGTCGCTGAGGTCTCACCAGATGGATATCTAAAAGAAGAGAAGGAAATAAAGAGAGCTGGTAGCATTTAAAGGGCACAAGTCCAAGTTATCACAGTGCAATGAAAAGATAAGGAAGGCTTGGAAGACACCAACTTGGCTAATTCAGTTTTTCAGTGATTTCAAAAAGAAAGCTCAAAGTAGAAATTAGGTTAGATTATTCTTTAATACCATTAGTAATTTAAACAAACACGAGAAGAAAATCTAGAAAGACCAATCTTAGAGGAATTAAGGAGAAATTAAACTTATTTGGTAAGTAATTTAATAAGAAGACAACCACTGAAAGAGCTGGTTTGATACACAATAGAGAGGAAGTGCTGCTTCACAGTTCTCAGTGACTGATGTGTTCAATACCAATTTGCCTCCTTCTTCACTCAGGATGTGATCAATGCTTAATGCCCCAGTGACAGAGAGATAAGAACTTCAGCCACTGCAGGTTAGAGTGTGTTGGATGTTTTCAGGCTGGCAGTGCTGTTGAAATTCACCTTTGAATACACTGAGGCTGGTGCCTCCATGAACGGTGGAGCCCATCTAATGGCACACTGGGGCTGAGAGGGGAGGAGAGGAACCTACCTCAGCGATCAGTGGTTTATTGGCCCATTCTACTGTCCTAAAACCAATGCTTGCAAGAGGCCAAGGGAAGCAGGTCCAAAATGGCTAGCAGTTATCTTTCAGATTTCATAAAGGACCTGGATGAGCTCAGAAAACTGAGAAGACAACAAAAAAACCACCTGGTGTCTACCTTTAAAACAGGGAAGAAAAAAGGGGAGATCGTGGGGCTCAGAGCCCTGTCAGCGTACCTCTGCTTCCCAGAAAACAGAAGAACAAGAAAGTTTAAGCGCCACAAAGGTAAAAAGTGAATGAAAATGTGCCCCACAGAGTAGTTTAAGCTATTCTCACTTCCTCCCTTCCTCTAACAGGGCATAGATCCTCCCAAACAGGGGAGAAATAGTAAGTGTTAATACCTTGACTTTAAGTCTCAATTATAAAGCTGTTTCAGATTATGTTCTTGTAAGAAATAAGAAAGCAAGTTAAGAGAAAGAAGCATGTAGGACAAGCTAAATAGCAAAAGTATTATCAGCAGGTTAGTGACAAGTTGAAGGAGGGTATGGAGTGAGGTTTTACAAAAGTCTATCCCAAGCCCAGAACTATTCAGTATTTCTTTACTAGCTTG
This sequence comes from Fulmarus glacialis, assembly GCF_000690835.1. Lineage (NCBI taxonomy): Eukaryota > Metazoa > Chordata > Aves > Procellariiformes > Procellariidae > Fulmarus > Fulmarus glacialis. The sequence goes on along the minus strand of NW_009199739.1, from coordinate 42,464 downwards.
GATGAAAGAAATAACAGATATGCTTAGTAAATTTACAGGTAATATTGATCTGGAAAGGACTAAGTTGAAGGACCAGATTAGAATTCCAAATCCTAATTAACTGAATTCTTACTGACTACAGCAGAGGGTAGGCAGTACTCAGTAAGAGCAAATGCAAAGCTCTACATTTCAAGGTAATCAGCTGCAGAGTCACAGGGTAACAGATGACTGCACACACAGCTGCACTGCAGAAAGAGATCTAGGAGTTAACTGGTGCATTTTGTGATCCAAGGGGAAATGCATAATGGAATACGTTTTATCACCCATGAGAATTTCTTCACTCATTTAAGTGATGAAGTTGCCCTCAGCTGGAGAGTCATGCCCAGTTCTGGGCATTAATTCAAGAAAGATGTGAACCAGCTGGAAATGGTAGTAAGAATAATCAGAAGTTTGCAAAACAGAAAAGGCTGAAAGAATCGAGTTACTCAGTCTAGAGGGATGAAGAGGGATGTGGCAAAAAACCATACGTACATCAGAATAAACTCTTAAGGTCCATTGTCAACAGGACAATAGTGATCTTACAGCTTGAAGGCTTTACCTTACATGCCAACAAAAGAGTCTTAACATCCAAGACTTTTAGAAATGGAAGACAGTGCCTATAACCATTCCTGTTTGAGAGCAGACTGGACAAAACTCTATGACAGTGTCCTGGTTTCGGCTGGGATAGAATTAAATTTCTTCCTAGTGCTGTATTTTGGATTGAGTATGAGAAGAATGTTTATAACACACTGATGCCTTCAGTTGTTGCTAAGTGCCCTCCTAATCAAGGACAGCTCCCATGCCCTCCCAACTGAGCTAGGTGCACAAGATGGAGGGAACATAGCCAGGACAGCTAGCCCAGCTGGCCAACGGGGTATTCCATACCATGTGAAGTCATGCTCAGTATATGAATGGTAGGCGTGTTCCAGGAAGTAGCAATCGCTACTTGGTTATCGGTCAGCGTGGGTGGTGAGCAATTGCATTGTGCATCACTCATTTTGTATATTCTATCATTATTATTTTCCCGTTTCTGTTCTATTAAACTGTTTTTATCTCAACCCAAGAGTTTTTCTCACTCTCCCGACTCTCTCCCC
>NW_009199739.1:36072-41329 GCF_000690835.1 Fulmarus glacialis | reverse complement strand
CCCCCCGTCCCACGGGGGGGGCGGGGGGATGGAATGAGCAGCTGCGTGGTGTTTGGCTACCTGCCAGGTTAAACCACGACAGACAGATAGGTAGAAGCAGCATCACACTGATTCTCTAATGGAATTCAAAATCAATTCAAATAATCAAGTAAAAATAGTTGGAGTTGGGGAAAGAGGTGAGTGGCTGTCCTGTAGAAAGTATGCATCTGAATTATCTGAATTACCTGAATTACAGTTGTGTTGGGTTTGTGTGGCAAGGTTTTGGTAGTGGGGGGACTACAGGGGTGGCTTCTGTGAGAAGCTGCTAGAAGCTTCCCGTGTCTGACAAAGCCAATGCCAGCCGGCTCCAAGGCAGACCTGCCACTGGCCAAGGCTGACCCCATCAGCGATGGTGGTAGTGCCTCTGTGATAATGCATTTAAAAACGGGAAAAAAACCTGCTGCACAACAGCAGGTGGGAGAGAGGAGTGAGAATATGTGAGAGCAACAACTCTGCAGACACCAAGGTCAGTGAAGAAGGAGGGGGAGGAGGTGCTCCAGGCGCCAGAGCAGAGATTCCCCTGCAGCCTGTGGTGAAGACCATGGTGAGGCAGGCTGTTCCCCTGCAGTCCATTTTTTTCTTTGGAGCAGGTACCTGCAGCCCGTGGAGGACCCCACACCAGGCGGATGCACCTGAAGGAGGCTGCGACCCCATGGAGAGCCCGTGCTGGAGCAGGCTCCTGGCAGGACCTGTGGACTCGTAGAGAGAGGAGCCCACGCTGGAGCAGGTTTGCTGGCAGGACTTGTGACTCCGTGGGGGAACCACGCTGGAGCAGTTCGTGAGGAACTGCAGCCTGTGGGAAGGACCGACATCGGAGAAGTTCGTGGAGGACTGTCTCCCGTGGGAAGGACCCCACACTGGAGCAGGGGAAGAGTGTGAGGAGTCCTCCCCTGGAGGAGGAAGAAGCGGCAGAGACAACGTGTGATGAACTGACCGCAACCCCCATTCCCTGTCCCCCTGCACTGCGGGGCAGGGGGGGAGGTAGAGAAATCGGGAGTAAAATTAAGCCCGAGAAGAAGGGACGGGTGGGGGGAAGGTGTTTTTAAGATTTAGGTTTTATTTCTCATTACCCTACTCTGATTTTTTTGGAAATAAATTAATTTCTCCAAGTCGAGTCTGTTTTGCTTGTGACAGTAATTGCTGAGTGATCTCTCCCTGCCCTTATCTCGACCCACAAGCCTTTTGTTACATCTTCTCTCCCCTGTCCAGCTGAGGAGGGGACTGGCAGAGCAGCTTGGTGGGCACCTGGCGTCCAGCCACAGTCAAACCTACCGCAGCAGTAAGAATGTCACATACTTCAGGCAGGCCTCCTTTCCCTTTTCTGCTGATTCTCAATGACTTCTGCATCCAAATTTTGTGTTGTATTGCCCTTTAAATCTCATTAGATTGCCAATTTATGGTATATATTCTTTGCAAATCTGGTATTACCTCTGCCTTCAGGAACTGAATCATGAAAAGGAAGAAAGTAATGATCTAGTTCTATGTTAGTATTTGTGAGCTTTGCCACTGGAAGATGGGATTAAAGAAACAGAAGACAACTGACTGATGTTCAATGTCTCATTTAAAGCTATACATCACTTAAAGCATACAACACTTTCTGATGCCAAGCCATTATCTCTGCTAAGATTATTTATATATTGCCCACGGTGGTATTTGTCACTTGGGCAGACAATTCAAATGTGATACCAGAAATGCGGCAGTAGATGGCATAATTACACTGTGATGTAGTGGAAATTTCAGCTCCACTCTTCTGTCTAAATCATTCAGACCAAATATTTTTAAAAAAAAAATTCTCTATACCCAACACATTTTGCTCTCAAATTGAGAAAGTATGAAGCTGGATGATCAACTATACAAGCAGAAACAATACAGTAGAAAATGGAGCTGTGTTTTCTTGTTAGAGAAAGTTGTGCTCTACGCCCAAATTTTTATAGCAGTCGTTAGAATCAAGCTGGAATTCAGGGTTTAAGTTCTCTTCTTGCAATTACAAGCAATAAAGTTTCAGAAAAGAAACCATCGTGTCCTTATGTAGATGTGTAGATAATGTGGTTAACATTATTAACCCTTGCTTTAAGTTTATTTTCTTCCATACAGATTTTAAGGCAAGGTTGATTGGACATTACACTTCTGCTGTTTTTTTAAGGAATCATAATTACACTTAGAACTAACTGTATATCAGAATTTTTCCCTTTTTCTTCACAGCTATTATAGGTTTTCAGAAATTTCATCTGAAGTTATTTTAAATTACAGTAAAAGCTCTCAGTGCATTTCAGACTATGATCTCAAAGTAATGAGTAGATATTAAAACATGTCATTGTAAAAAAATGACACCATAAACAATGTAATACAACCGCTTCAGAGCCACAGGCAGCAGTAAAACTAAGCTTCTACTACCAGCAGGGGTTAGCACTACCTTAAAGAAAACTGAATTGCATGGTGCTCGTTTCCTTTGCACTTAAGGATGTTTCAAGATGCATGCTGTCTTGCAAAATACTTTAATCTTTCTGGAGTGCAGAATAAACTCTCCAGTAGACATCAGCATTATCTTGCTTATATGATCTTCATTCCCTGAACTGTACCACAGGCTCTCAGAATGAATCAAAACAAGTAAAGAAAGAGATCTTCAAAAAGCTGTAGCATCAGAGTAGCTAGTATCCTTAATATGTGACATAGCACCTGGAGACAGCAATGCCCCACAGGCAACACCAATCCCTCTTAGAATCCCAGATCCCCTCCTCGGGATCACCGTGTCTCCCCTTTCTTCAGCTCTCTTTACTGCTGTCTTTCCTCATTTAGAGAAACAATGCAGAAACAGATACTGTCTAGAAACTTTTCTATAATTTATGCTTAAGTTTTGAAGACTGTGGGCCAATATGACATTCTTATGGGCAGTTTAGGCAGAAAGAAACATCACCATCCCCTCCCCATTTTGTCATCTCTTCTTTCCTAACTCTTGCAGGCAAGCATAATCTGTTTCTAAGTTGCACTCAGAACTTGGTTTATTCTCCTGAACTCGGTTTATTCTCTTGGTGATACATTGGGTACATATGTTTTTCCTATACCAGAGGAGCCTTCTGCAGTCTTCAACGGGTTCTTCCACCATCTAGAAGATCCTTTCATAGTGCCCTTGGACGAAAATACCCACAAAGGAGGAAAAAGCTGGATCCCCATATGTAAGACTTTGCCAGGGAGGACTGAAGACTTGAAAAAAGAAACTATCCTTCCGGTTCCATATACCTGTTCAGGTTTTTATTTATATCAGTTGTGATATAAGCAAAGAGGTTCAGGCAGACAAGTTTTGCCTCCCTTGTGCATTGCAGTAGCCTTAATTACATGATCAAATTTCTTTCTACAAGACAATCATCTAAGTGATTCAATGTCCAGGATGCTGATGCTCACTGAATAGAGGGTACTCAGCATTTTCATGTTCTTATTACTCGGTGTACAGCCTCACAATTTAGTACATTCTTCACACTTCATCCTGAATACTCTCCTGCTAATTTCTGTGTGAAAGTGAAGTGTTTGTCACCCATCACGTTGTCTTAGTGTTCCCTTCCAAATGCTCCATAAGGTAAAGGGGCATTATGTTTCTTTTGGTTTTACCAGTGATAAATAAAGCACGGAAGTCAAAGTTAGTATTAGCATGACAACTTTTTCAAATCAGTAGAGTGTGATTCTTCAAATTTTCAGAACAGAGTTTCCATTCCCTAAAGTTTAGCTGTGAAATCTCAGCATATCTGTGAACTGAGATACTCAGGGGAGAACTAGCATGCAATTAGTGGGGGTTTTGGCTTGGTGTTCTGCTTTTTTGTTTGTTTACTGTTTGGTCGGTTTGTTTGAAGAAGTTTGATTTGAGTGACCTACTAAGATTCCAGTAAGACTTTGTGCAAGGGGAATTAAATTCTCAAGGACAAGTTTCACCTGCGTTAGTTTTAAGAACTCTGTCCTCTACATTAGTCATTAAGTGTTTCTGTCTACATATCATTCAATCTCTACAAACCTCTGAAAGTTTGGACCTTATATGCAAAATGTTTATTACTTTCTCATCAACATCGTTACTGTTCAGTGTACAGTGCAAGTGTACTGGCTGTTGAAAATACAGTAGGAAGAGCACTCTGTGAGAGACTGACTTACACATGAAAACGTAGTATGTCTTGCTGGAAGCTGTCGTATTCCCAAATCAACTTTTTAGGGTGCTTGGGAATAGTCCAACTACCCCCAAACTTTATAGCATAAGCCTCTATGTTGCACAGTAGAAACTATGAAAAGGAACAGTTCCCCTGCATTTCTCTCCCAGACAAAAACAATTTCAAATGCATATAACCAAACCTACTAAATTCATCGATAATACTCAAACAGTTCGAGATGCCTTGCAACATCCCTTTGACTTTGAGGGCATAATCACAGAGAACAGTATTATTGCTCCCAGAGGGAGCAACGTGAGATGATGACAAGGGACTCTTCAGACCTTGCAGATTCTGTTCTCACACACTCAAGTCACATCAAGTTGCATCTTGAGGGGATTTAATTTAGTTTCTAAACTTAACAAGCTGGTTTGGGGAAAATGTTTTGCAAGAGAAATGTGTTGTGTAATTCTTCCTCTCCTCTCTCCTCTTCCCCTGCAGTACATCCTGGAACCCCAATGAAGCTTCCAAAACAGAACAAATATTCATCATTAGGCTCTCTTCTCCCAGTCATTTCTCCTTTGCAGGTAATGGAAATTTGAGTGCACACATAACAAGGTGTCTACAGCCTTCTCCCAACCCCTTGCAATATTCTCTGCTGGAGAATCCATTCCATTGCTGGGGGGAAGGTGGGGGGGTTGTTGTTGTTGGTTTTGATTTGGTTTGTTTTTTTTTTTAAGAACTGAAGCCATCTAGATCCTTTATAGCTTTAATTTCTTTTACTTTTATTACTTTTATTTTTACTTTTTTATTACTTTTTTTTCTGTCACTGCCCTGGCTGAGTCCTTCTTTACCGCAGGAAAATGTTCTCAGGCTCTGTCTTAAAAGTACTCTCTCTGAAAGCAGTCAGAGGCTTTTACATATTTAACTAGTAACAGGTGTTCTCTTGCCCAGTGCCTTTTCAAGTAACATCTGTCCCCATTCCCTATTTGCCCATAAAAGTCAAGTCCTGCTTGTCTCACGGGACATAAAATTGTTCTCTGGAAGTGTCCTGGTTTCGGCTGGGATAGAGTTAAATTTCTTCCTAGTCTGTT
>NW_009199739.1:4557-35794 GCF_000690835.1 Fulmarus glacialis | reverse complement strand
ATCATTCGTATTCTATCATTATCATTATTCTTTTCCCTTTTCTGTTCTATTAAACTGTCTTTATCTCAACCCACGAGTTTTTCTCATTCTTACCCTTCCGATTCTCCCCACGTCCCCCCGGGGTGGGGGGGAGCGGGGCACGGGGAGTGAGTGAGCGGCTGCGTGGTATTTGGCTGCCTGCCAGGTTAAACCACGGTTCCCAAATAAACTTTCCTTTTATGTCAATAGCTTCCCTCAGTATTACTAAGACTACTGTTCTGTCAGGATACTAGCCAGTGTACAGCTGATATTTAAAAAGAAAAAACCAACCATACCATTTACTCTAGGTTAACAGCTCAATACATTATACATTACTCTACATTTTGCCGGAGGAATGCCTGTCACACTTAAAAGGAAACCTTATGATAGCTGTATTGTAGTTCATGATCTTTGTCCCTACTGGGCAAACTCTGTTGAGGTTTGCAAATGCAAATACTGCTTTTTCCACTCTATTGGTAAAGACGATTGTAAGGGCCCGTATGTTTTTTCCAGATAACAGCTTGGATCTCCACATGCTCATATGCTACAGTTTCTTTCACCGTAGTATTCCAAATTCTCAAGGCATCTCTATTGTTTCAGGCACTATCTACCTTCAGAAATAGACCAAATCCACTATCTGCCAAGTTCTAGCTGCTTTGTCAAGCATCCATTGTTTTTCAGAGTTTTTATTCAGTATCGAATCTTTTATTGAAGACATCTTGCACAGCAGTAGAAACCAGCTGCTTAACCACTTCAATCTTGCTACAGCTCCCTCTGCTCATCTCTTCTCCAAGTTTAATTTTTGCAAAGAACACTGAATTCTTCAAGTTCCTATGTTTACATCTAGAGTTGACTCTACAGAACAGATTCTTTGATGTAACTAAGTGTCATTACACGTAGGAAGCCCCTCAGATATGCCATGTCACAACGGCAACTGCTTCCTGAAAACCTGCATTATCACTCACTACCTATTTGTAGGGTCAAGCATGGTTCAATTTTTCTCAACTCATCTAGTCCTTTTAATCGCTTCATCCACAAGTGTGTTAGCACACTACCACACGTAGTATGCAGTAATTATTCAGCAATAAGATGGTTTACACAGAGTTTTGATTCCAGATGCTTGTAAGCTACAAAAAGCAAGCTTTTGCACCACCCATTACTCAGGTGTCTGTGATCTGCAGCTCTCCTGCAGGAAGCAGGAGAGGAATCTGCCTGCAACCACTCAAGAAGGGACACAAGCCACTCCACAAGCCAGGGCAATGCCTCACAGGAAGGCAAGACAGAGGAGTTACTACTATTCAATGTCTTTCATTTTTCAGTACCTGCTAATTGAGTATTGTGCTATTCAATAAAGAGACTACCAACCATGCTGTGAACACAGACAGGCCTTTTTCTGGACAAAATTAACAGCTACCTCAAGTTTTCTGGCACCTGGAATTTTAAAAGACCTTGAATTTCATGCAAGATTAATTGAACTGGTGCCTCATAAATGCAAGTGAATGAGTCCTGTGTACTTTTGCAACAAACTGTAGTTCTCCAGATTTGGAACCCAATTTTTAATCTTCAGTTTCCTGCGGTATCTTTGGACTCCCTTCCAACAAATTAGTACAAAATAAAAGTTTTACGGTCCCTTTACTGAACGAAGAGTATGTTGTTATAGTATTAATTTGGAAATAGTATTTGAAAAGATGATGTAGCAAAACAGACACTGCACAGAAAATAATAAAATAATGTAAAACAGATGCAAATCACTGTCAGATCAATTCAAAGCTACTGAGACTTAATATGGTTATTATTACAAATAAATTAAGATTATAAAATAATAAGTTTCAAAACAGCATTAGGACTTGCTCATGAAGTAGCAGCTAGACTGCCAGAAAAAAATTCAGGATTCTGGAAAAAAGCATATGGATATTTCTGCGTATGTGAAAGGGACAAAATAACGTCCAAAAGGCCCACTGAGTCAGCAGACTCAACTTCTCCTGTCTCTCCAGGACGGGACAAAAGAGCACCTTGTGATGCTGATCTAGCATCCCTCAAGGACGAAATGCATTTCCAAGCATGCAGTGAGGACCACAGCACCAATAGAGTGCCAGCTCCTCAGGAGAGGAAAAGGTAAAAAAAAAACCAAACCACTCACATATCTATTGGATCAGGGACTTATCCAAGCACCCTTGGAGACAAGGATCTCTTGCATCACTGACAGTTGGGCTGGCTGACCCTGTGTTGTCCTGTCCAGCCATCTCTTGTTTATAAGCAGGATAGTATGCTATTTATCTACGGAGATGTACGTTTCCATTACATACATCACTTATAGAACTGAGTGATGTTTGTTCCCCTTCATCCCACCAATTTCACGTGTAATACTTGGTTCTACTACTTGGCTCCCTGGCAGGGTTAAATCTCTGTAAAGTGAGCCTATTTCTTTGCAACTGCACATTTCCCTTTTCTACCTGATTCTTCAGAAATTTGGAAACTCAATTTGTAGAGAGCTCAGCCTTCACCTGATCCTCTCAGGTTTCCTCCTGCTTTACAGCCACTATCATCATCGATTTGATAGGTGGAAGTGATCTGTTACTTACAGGCAGTCTTGTACTAGTTTGGTAAGCCTCTCTTTTCATCTCCCAAACTACAAATCCCAGTCACAAGGCCTGCAGCTTGAGCCATTTACACCTCCTACTGTCCTCGTAATGTTATGCAAACCTCTGCAATCCAATGGTTCCAATTAATCGAAGGATTAACTAGCACAGGTCCTGTTCGGGTGCCTGCATAAAGCTTAAAAGGTTGGTTACAAATGTAACACTGTAGGCACATTAGGGAAGGACTGGTCCCCTATCACACAGAATTATATATGCGTAATCTCGGGAATACTCACACTTTGACCAAATCCTGCTGGCTACAAAACTGTGAAGGATGTTAAGGGATGTTAGAAGCACAGCTGCCTCCTCCAGCAGCCCTGGCCAGGACTATCCCGCCCGGCTGCTGGAGCCCATCCCAGTGCCCAGGGACCCAGAGTGTCTGCCCAGGCTGGGGGCCACGGCTGCCACTTTCCCGAGTGCAGGCTCTCCCAGGAGCGAAGCTGAGCACATGTCCCACAGACACACACACAGGACATACGCAGGACAGTGACAAAGCCGGTCACACAGACTACCACGGTCAACGTGTTGTGGTCAACAGCACCCACATACAGGATTTACATAAAACGTAACAACACACACACACACACGCACGTCTGTCTAGATTCACACGCACATTTGTGGATCCTCCGACTACGAGCACAGACCCTCCTGTCCTCTCGGTATCCCTGCATGGATCTCGGCCTTCTTTCAACCCCGCACCACCTGGGGTATAAGGTGAGGTGTCTGGCATCACTGGAAGATCACGATACAGGGGTAGGACTGGTGCAGTAGCAACAGGTACTAAGCTTGGGTAGAGAGATTGAGGTGCTACAGCTGAAGTTTTAGAAGGAACCTTACTTTTATTTTCACCTAATTTTATCTTTTCAATTTGTTCTTTCATTTTCGCATGATTGTCTTGTAAGCTAGCTATAGCAGACTTCTGCTGGCAATCATTCACCTCCTCATCCCACAAAAACCAAGCATCCATTTGCCTCAGTTATTGTCTTCGAGGGAATGGCACCTTTCTCCCATTAGTTCAGCTGTTCAGGACACTGTTCCCTCTTGTTTTGTGTGTGCAGTCTATCCCAGAAGCACTAGTTGTATGTTTTACAGCTGTTGATTAGCTTGTGGAAATACAATTACTTGGTCTTAATTACCAAAGTAGTTGTTAAATAGCTTTAGTGTCAATGATTAAACTGTTTAATATATGAACTGGTCGGTGTCTATACAGCATTTTCTCATTTGAATACAGACATGCTTTGACAGATTTTCTTGGACTCCAGATGCTTAATTGACCACACAGGCCTCATCTTGTGGCTGAGATATCCAATAAGGGTGTTTTCTCTGGAAGTGTCACGAGGTAACGTCAGATTCTGGTGTTCTTTAGCCATAAGCAGGATAGAGCCAGAATCAATGAAAAAGGCTTTAGGAAGCAGCCTTCCCCCACTCCCTGCCCTGCCCCAGATATAAAGCCATTTTCTAACACAGGGAAGAGAATTCTGGGCCTCCAGCTGCATTTATGCCTAGTTATCTAATGGATAATCATATAGGCACACACTAGTTTTCCTCTTGAGCACCTCCATTTAAAAAAAAAAAAAAAAAAAAAAAAAAAAAAAAAAAAAAACCACAAAACTCAGAGCATAATGAATAATAAAAATCTTTTTCAAAGAAGGAGAACTTAGTAAAATTGAGACTCAGATCGTGCACACATGCAATTCTGTGCACGGATTTCTGAGCCAAGACCGAATGACAGATACCAAGTATGTTGTGACTCCTACTATAAATATTTGACTAACCCAAACTATGCTGCTAGTAGCCAGCTCATTTTTCATAAATCTGCCTAGTTAAATTTGCAATAGCATTATAAGTGGAAATCCGATAGATAAGTGTGCCAGGCAAGAGTGTTTTCAGTGCAATTGGATCATCATCCTGATGACAGCCACAGCAAAGAAAGAGGATTAAAAAAATTATCAGTCAGAAAAGAAGGATGGAGGGGAAAGGATAGAGCATGTGGGCGGGAACCTGGCAGCCAGCCAAAATCAACTCACCACATCAGTCATGCCGAAGTGTTGGTGAGTCTTCATCATGAATGAAGATGCTTTTACGGCACACTGGAAAGGACACATTACAGCCCAGTGCTGAGTGACCAACGGTTGCTCGGCTCTGGCATCAATCCCTGCCCTAGTATTCACAGGAAAGAGTACTGTCAGCAAGCAATTCTCTCTCCCTTCCTGCCCTCCTTCCATGTCCTGTTTTTACAGGGGAATCCCAGGCTGAGTTGAGATGTTGTCCACCAAAAACTAAGTGGAAATGACTGATCTACAAGCATTTGAATGATATCACAATCAAGCTTGGATGCTTGATTGTGAATGTGAGCAGGAGGTCGATAAATGGTATTGCATGCTGTCTCAGGCTGAGCCCTTAAGGCTGTGCAAGGGGAAGGTAAGCCTGAATTTAACCTCGAGCTGACAGAAGTAATCCACGAGATGAAGGAGACTGGGCCCTTGTCTCTGCTCAGGATAGAAGGAAGAACCCTCCCCCTTCTTAAAGTGCCCCTATGTAACAGATACAATGCTCTGCGACACTGAGAAACATGTGGACAGGATCCATGGGAAGCTCACCAATGCCAAGTTGATGCAACCACATACCTGCATTAAAAACAGTGCCACCAGAAAAGCACGTCAAGTATCACTCACTGGAGATGCCTTACTGGAGAGGAAACGAAGCACCCATTTGCCATGCTGACAACTTCTCTAGAGAAGTTGGCTACCTGCCAGGGAGCTTCTCTTCGTGATGTCACTGAAAAGCTGCCGAGCCTGGTGAATCCTACAGATTACCGTCTGCGCCTACTATTCTATGTAGGCTCCAGTAATACTGCGATGAGGCAAGTTAGAACCATCAGAGAGACTATCCATCCCTTGCAGCAATGTTAAAAGGATCACAAGCATACACGGTCTTCTCCTGTATCCCAATCATAGGAAGGGGTTTAGGAAGAGACTAATTGAACAGGTGAATGCCTGGCTGCAAGGCTGGTGCTATACTCAAGGCTTTGTCTTCTATGATCATGGATCTACCTTTGAGAAGCTGGGTATTGCTGATAGGATTCACCTGACCAAGTGGGGCAACAGGATCTTTGCCAACAAGCTGGGCAGGTTTATATGAAGAGCTTTAAACCGAATTTAGCAGGAGAAGAGCAACAGAGAAGAGCCAGCGGCTGCTGATGTACTAGGAGCCAACAAGAAAACACCTGTGAAATGCCTCAAAGGAGTTAGCTGTGTTCCTCTAAAAAGGTGACACATGGTCAAGAGCCCAGCTGAAGTGCCTCTATACCAATGCACGCAGCATGGATAACAAGTAGGAGGAGCTGGAAGTCATTGTGCAGCTACAAAGCTGTGATCTAATTGTGATCGCTGAAACAGGGCGGGATGAATTGCATGACTAGGGTGCTGCAATCCATGGCTATAAACTGTTCAGAAGGGAAAGGCAAGGAAGTAGAGGGGCAGATGTTGCCCTCTATGTAAAAAAATCGATAGACTGTACAGAGCTGACTTTGAAAAAAAGTGATGGACAGGTTGAGACCTCAGGGGGAGAAATTAGAGGCCAAGCCAACAAAGGAAACCTCATGGGCTGGTGTTTACTACAGGCCACCTGATCAAGAGGAACTTGTTGACAAAGTGTTCTTACTTCAGCTACAGAAAGCATCACGCTTGCAGGCTCTGATCCTTCGGGGGGACTTCATTCACCCTGACAACTGCTGCAAAAGCGACACTGCAGGCTGTAAGCAGTCCAGGAGACTCTTGGAGTGTCTCAAGGACAATTTCATAATCCAAGTGATAGCCTGACCAGAGGAGAAGCACTACTGGACATATTGCTCACTAACACAGAAGAACTAACTAGAGATGTCAAGACTGGTGGCAGCCTGGGCTGCAGTGATAGTGCCCTGGTGGAATTCACAAGCTTGACAGATATGGGCCAAGCAAAGAGTACAGTCAGGAGGCTGAATTTGAGGAGAGCAAACTTGCCGTTTTTTAAGGAGTGGATGGGACCCCCTGGGAAACTGCCCTCAGGGACAAAGGAACTGAACAGAGCTGGCAGCTCTTGAAGGACATGTTTCTTAGAGCGCAAGAGCTCTTGATTGCCACATTTAAGAAATGGTGCAAGGAGGGCAGGAGATTGGCATGGCTTAGGAAGGACCTCCTGGTCAAACTCAAGTGGAAGAAGGAAATGTACAGGCAGTGGAACCAGGCACGTTTCCTGGGAAAAATGTAGGGACACTGCCCAGATGTGTAGGGATGGGATCAGGAAAGCTAAGGAAGACTTGGAGCTGAATTTGGAAAGGAAGAAGGGGAAGAAAGAAGAAAGAAGGGCTTTTATAGGCACATGGGCTAGAAAAGAAAGATTAAAGAGAAGGTACTTGCTGCCCTGCCACTCAAAAATAAAACAAGAGAACTGGGTACAAACAGCATGGAGAAGGCTGAGCTACTCAACCATTTTTTGCCTCCATTTTCATTGTAATCTCTCTTCCTACATCTTTCAAGCCCCTCGACCTCAAGGCAGGGACTGGGGGAATGAAGGCTGTCGTAGTGTAGGAGAAGACCAGGTTCAAGACCACCTGAGGAATCTGAACATACCTAAGTTCATATGACCCAATGACATGCAGGCCAGAGTCCTGAGGGAATTGGCTGACAAGACACTCTCCATCAGATTTCCAAAGTCATGGCAATCAGGCAGAGTTCCCAGTGACTGCAAAAAGGAAAACATCGTGCCCATTTGTAAAAAGGGTAAAAAGGAGGACCTTGAGAACTACAGACCATTCAACCTCACCTCTGTGCCCACTAAGATCATGGAATACATCCTCCTGGAAGACATGTCAAAACATATGGAAGACAGGGAGATGATTAGAGACAGAACACCTTCAACAAGGGCTAATTGTGCCTGACTCACCTAGTGGTCTTTTACAATGCAGTGACTGCATCAGTGGACTAGGGAGGAACTACGGATAACATCTACCTACACTTCCGTAAGGCCTTTGATATACACTCCCCGAAAACTATCTGACTGCTGAATTGGAGAGAGGGGGGATCGATGGACTGTTAGATAAGGGTTTGGCTGGATGGTTGCCTCCAAAGAGTTATAGTGAATGGCTCAATGTCCAAGTGCAAACCAGTAATGAGCAGTGTCCCTCAAGGGTCCCTGCTGGCACCAATACTATTTAATATCTTCATCAACACCACAGACAGTGGGGTTGAGTGCTCCCTCAGCACGTTTGCAGATGACACCAAGCTGAGTGGTGCAGTTCATTCGCTAGAGGGAAGGGACGCCATCCAGCAGGATATTGACAGTCTTGAGGAGTGGGCCCTCAAGTGCGAACCTCATGAAGTTCAGCAAGGCGAAGTGCAAGGTTCTGCACCTGGGTCAGGGCAATCCTCAGTATCAAGACAGACTGGGGGAATGAATAGATTGAAAGCAGAGAAGGAGAAAGACTTGAAGATCTTCAGTGGAGTTGGAGAGCTTTTCAGCTTTGCATGAAGTCATATGGAAGCAAACCAAGGTGGAAATACTAGTTCTAGTAAGGTCCACAGTTGGAAACACACTTTCTACCAAAATGTAGCTGACAAAATCATTAGTGTTAAAAATGCTAAGCCAGAGCTGGGGACATGGTTTGTACTGAGCCAAGTGTTGAAAACTTCTGGCCTTGTGAAGTGGTCTTTTGCAGAGGACAGGCAGATTGTGCCTCACTTCAGTTCTCTTGGCCTGTGGGCTCCAATATGGGGTGCACAAACCCCACAGGTGCACAAGAATATTCCCTGGGCGATGGAAAGGAACTAGCAGAACCTCTATTTATATTTAGATTACATTGAAAAAAAGCAACCAAGAAAGAAAGCCTTACTATCATTTAACATAGGAACTGTTGCTGGCATCCCTACTTGCTCCATATGTCAGAGCGTCCAGTGTCACACATGGTACCAAGGTCTCCTGGGAGAAGAGAGGGTGTCCACAGCGCAGACAGGTTCATGGGGTGCCCTCCCTCATTTGCTTGTTTTTAGTGTAATGTGTCATGATGATCCCAATTACTAACTACCAAAAATGTATCACATGAAGTCAGCTCCACTTTGTCTTACCTTGTCTTTCAATTAACTACTGTAGACCAGGTCAATCAGATTTGGGTAGCCATCGAAAACAGCCAAGGACAAAGCTTAGAACAAAACTTCCCTCACTTGGTAAGAGAAAAATCCAAAGGCAGATGGCTTCCAACTCTTGAAGGGCCCTATTATGACGCACCTAGAGTACCAATCATTTTCCACTTGCTAGGGATTGGGCAAATTAGGGATGCTCATACAAAAAAAACTAATACCTTTAGGCTGATTTGCTGTCACTCCTCAAGTCTTGATTGAGAACATGTGGGTACCTACAGTGGCAGATAGTTTACATTGTCATACTGATGGCACTTAGGAGATAAACATTGCTCCTACTGGCTATCCAGTTGAGGATGCACCTGCCCTACGACACCTAGAGCTCCCCAGTTAGGCACTATGAAACACTCATCTGGTACCCACATGCAGCAAAAATGACAGATGATAATAATGAACTGTTTCAGTTGGGAAAACTGGAAACGTGAAGGGAAAATTCAAATTGTAACTGGTCAGCAGGGGTAATCTGCAACTGAGGAATGATCCAACATGGAGGACAAGAAGGCCCAACTGCAAGAAGGGGTTAAGCTAGCAGGAAACAGGGATGTCAAAGACCGAAGGACTCCCTGTAAGGGAGTGAAGTTTCCCTTGGTTTCTTCTTGGTAAGAAAAAGCCCCAGTGTTGTCTTGTAGCCGTCCTGGAACGGGAGTGCTCAGGGGCCACCTTTGGGCAGCAGAGCTGGGCTGGGAGATGGTCACGCCCCCTCCCTTTTACCACGACAGTGCAGCCAGGCCCCGCCTGGCCTCCAGGCTCCGTCTGCAGCACTTGCTCCTTCACCAAGCCACGGTATACCTCCCATGAACAACTGAACACTTTGCACACGAGGGCTGGGGTTTCCTGCCTTTCCACCCATGCAGCCGGGCACAGCAGCTCTGCAGAAATGTCCTTGCCCTCTTTGCTGTAGTCGTGGCTTTGGAGATCCTGCTTGAGACCCTGCTTGCGCAAGAGTTGCGATAGGTAGAGTTGGGGCTGCAACCAGTGCCTGGCCTGCTGGGTTTGTGAGGTGGCTCCTCCTCTGGACATTGCTTGGCCTTGGCCATGTGGTGCCCTGAATAGCTGCCTTCTGGCCTCCTGTATCAAATGTCCTTGCCCTCTTTGCTGTAGTCGTGGCTTTGGAGATCCTGCTTGAGACCCTGCTTGCGCAAGAGTTGCGATAGGTAGAGTTGGGGCTGCAACCAGTGCCTGGCCTGCTGGGTTTGTGAGGTGGCTCCTCCTCTGGACATTGCTTGGCCTTGGCCATGTGGTGCCCTGAATAGCTGCCTTCTGGCCTCCTGTATCTCCCTCTGGGTTCTCCAGCTGTGTGTGGAAATGCTTTTCCCAAGCACCATCCCATGAGTGGCTGCATGTGGCACCTCAGCCTGGCCTTAGGACCATCCCCCAGCCCAGCTCTGCTGCCCAGAGGTGGCCCTTGAGCACTCCCATTCCAGGATGGCTACAAGACAATGCTCAGGCTGTTTCTTATCTCATCACCAAGGGAAACTTCACTCCCCTGCAGGGAGTCCTGTCTCTGACATCCCTGCTTTCTGCCAGTTTAATCCCTTCTTGTAATTGGGCCTTCTGGCCCTCCATGCCTGAGCAGTTACAATTTGAATTTCCCCTTCATATTCCCTCCTTTCATGAGCAATTATTACTCACACACATTCACCATTGCAAGCCTTTCAAACTCCTCCTTACGCTTCCTGCTCTCTGCTTTGCCTTACGTAGTTTATTCCCTTTCTTCATTTTATTCCCTTTCTTCATTTGTTTACAGCTTAATTTCAGACACCTTCAGTTAAGAATCTCTTTCTCTTAAAGATCTAGGGTATGGTAGAAGGGCCGCAGACACCCAGCCCATGACTTGTGGGAGCCCAGGACTGATCACCGCATGGGCCAAGCTGTCCCATCATCCATTCCTGCCTCTAGGTTTTATGATCATTTATAATCATTAGTGCAAGCACTTCTTCCTTTTCGTCTTCCTTATCCTCTTAACACAGTCAGCATGTTTGTTCTGGCCTCTGCTTGCTTTTTTGCCATGCTCTATACTTTTACATACCAATTGGCTACAACGTAAGATCAACTGAACTAATACATGCACAAGCAATAAAGTTAATAAACCCAACAAACTGCACCTCAATGCTGTCTCAAGCAGTTTTTTCTAACCACCCTTTCCAGTATGGGAGCCATCCCCACCAGTCAAAAAGGTTTTTCAGCAGGTGTTTCATGCAGTATCTGAACATTACCTCAAATTTTATGTTTGTCCGTTTCTATTCTCTGATCTTGGTCTGCATCTGTACAGCAAGTCGTGTTACCAGCATCCAAGTACCTTCCTTGAGTGTCGAGCACATAATCAAACGCCATTTTGTTTTGCAGGGCTACCTGAGATGCTCATTGTACCTCCAACTGTAAGGCTGAAATAGCATCACCCATCTCTTCCATTACAGCAGATATGATAGCCCTTTATAATTCTGATTATAATGCAGACTGGTGGAAGCCCAATTTTCAAATAACAAGTACTTTGCAGAGAACATTTTATCTTTTGTTTGGTATGCTGGGGTAAGTTGTGTCCGTCTGTCCAGGAGAGGTCTGGATGTACTGAAATGCCAAGAATAAAATGAAAACATTTTAATGTACAGGCGCCAGTCCAATGAACAGGCAGCATCTTACAGGCCTTAGAGCCACAAACCCCTTGTAATCTTTCATTCCTTAAGGTCTTACCACATACCAATTCTTACACGTTAGTGTATGACCAGTAATAATATAAACCCAAATGCAAAACCCCGGGCTACAATTTCTAAAAACAATCAACAGCTTCAGATGATGCTCATAGGGTCATCAAAGTCTATTTGGCAGGGCTGTAGACTGTACTTCTGTTGACACTTCATCAAAGCAAGTTCATCCAGATCATCCAGCTCTGCTGTGACAGGTGATACACGCTGCGCTGTGTCTGAAGACCCTTTTACCCTGGGAAGCATGGATCCATCAAGCAAGCCCTTGCACATGACTGCAGCATTAGTAATACAAGCTGAAAAGCTGCTTTCAAAGTGTTCCTGTGTAGTTTTGGGTAGCACAAATAAACACAAAAAAAACCAATCCCAAAGAATTAAACTATTTAAAACTGTACAAGTTTACCTGCTTTAAAAAAAAAACAGTTTTTTTACTTACCGAAGAGAACAGTTTTTTCCTCAGGCACTTGTAACAACCAGCTGTCAAAGTAAGTGTTGTGCATGCTTTCAGAAGGGAAGCTATTAAATATACACTTTTTCAATGTAATCCAGCCAGAAAATTAATTTGCTATTAGAGCTTAGCTGGTATGCAAGCCAGGAATTCCAGATAGGCCTTTAAGTGCATGACAAACTGAACACATTCTTCATATCCCTAACAGAACTCTTAAGATCAAGTTAAATCACAAAACAAACCAGGATAAGTGTCATGCATATATAATCTGTTTCATCAGTTGGATAGTTACTAAAAAAAAAAAGTCCATCGAAGCAGTTCAGATTGATTTGAGAGCTTCTTCTCTCCCCACAGATATTATATACAGATATGTTAATAAGTGCTGCTATAATTCACTGACAAACATATACATTTCTCTTGATCAATACAGCACTTGCTTGTGTCAATTTTTTAAATACATTTCTAAACACTCCCAACATATTATTCTTTTCAGCAAAACCTGTGAAAAACTCGTAGGAGGAAACCTACAAGAATAAAGATGCAATTTAACAGAGGGAAAAAAAAATAAACTAATAGCCAGATTAGGAAAACGCGCAGCAAAGTTTCTTGCAGCCTCAACACTCTTGCTGTGGTTGAGGTCCAAGGAACCATGCCAAGACACACTTAATGTCCACTAAAATGATGGTTGGTCCCGTATCTGTGCAACTAAACCAGAAATTTAGTGCTTATGATGAAACAGAGCTCAAGCACCTTCGATCCTTATTTCAGTTTGTGTAGTACTGTTTCTCAAGCCCATAAAGCTTGCTCTTTTAAGCAAAAGTATAAAATGTTTACAGTAAATATGATGAAAATACAGGTAGTCAGCAATTCTAGCAATCCAGAACCCTGACTATGGACTATGTGGCTATCTGTATGCAAGAGGCACAGCTACTCGCTACTTAGAGGAGAAGTTGGGCAGAAAAATTCAGTCTCCAGATCAGGAGATGGAGTTAGACGCTGCAGAAGTCTTCAAAAGCCCTGCGTTCATAAACAGATAGATGTAGATGAAGAAAAGATAAACTAGAACACATCCGCGTATTTTATGGTGAAGTTGATATTTCTGACCCCTCTTCTATCCATCCTCTTTGAGAAAGTGTAATTTATAAAATGTTGTTCAGAGACTTTTAGTTCCAAAGATGCTAAAAGCAAATTTGGGGTCTTTTTTTGCCAGGGGGCGAGGGACTCTTTTAAACAGACAAAAACCAAACAAGCAAATCACACAAACTTTTTTTTCCCCATAAATAATTCTAGTGCAAAGTTTCCATTGAATTTTCAGAATTCAAGGTGCATACTCAGTTCCACGTGTAATTTCAAGTACTTAATGAGTAGCACTCCTTACTAATATCAACCAGCATTGTACGTACTTCTATATCAGCTTTAGGACTGTGTCAGCTCTCTGTGGCTGCATTCAGCTACGCAAACTCAATGTTTCCAGTGGAATATTGTTGCAAGATTGTTATACAGGTTTACAGCCAGAGAATCAGTCTGTCCACATGTTCTACCACTATCATACTCCTTCATCGTTTAGCACTAAGGAGAACTAGGAAGGAAATTAGTAATAACCAGAATAAGTGCACCTGTGCATATGAAGATATCTAAGATGGACATTCCATGTGAAACAGGTGAAGAGCTTCACACTATTAGGTATATTGCTACAGGGGAAAAAGCAACAGAAGTCAGATCACTGAGTTACTCCCAGAGATCTCTCAGGTACATAAAGTAGGCTCTACGTCCTGTTCACATTTCTGTGCACCTTCCTAGCAAGTGAAGCACTGTCATCAATGGGCCCTCTCCAAACGAAAGACTGGCAAAAGCCTTCACACCAACCTTGATCCACTGTCAGATTACTGCATCATCTGCTTCTGCAAGCTTGTATCATACAATAGACAGTCTGGATTAACGTTCATCATTTTAACAAGTGTATTCCAAATTCCAGGATTTGTGACTGAGCATAAATTCCCTAGCATACACAAAACCAATTCTTCTTTCTAAATCCAGATTCCAGAGCTAAACCTCCTTTGATCACACCTTTTTCCCATCATATTCAGGACATATTCAACTCTTGCATTTTGCAATCAGATCAATTACGATACAATATGTGTCAGTCTCCATAATTCATATCAGATGTGTGATTTAATATACCAAACACCTAATATTTTAAAGCTCTTGCATATGAATTGGATGATGAGAAATACCCTGCTGGAGGACCAGGGAGAAAAAAAAAGCACAAGACAACTAAACCCTGCAAGTTGATGAAGCTAAAGCAGAGCACAAACTCAGCAGTTCTGTAGCTAACTAGTCTTCTCAGAACTATACACTTGCCCAAGTGTTTCCTTACCGCTTTTTTCTCTTTTTTTGAAGGCTCAAGCTATTAATTCACAGAAGTCAGTTACTATTCACCACAACCACTATGCAATGTATGAATTATTCACCATAACTTTTATAGCTTCCCTTATAATTAACAAACCACAAACATCCACATCACAAATGAGCTACAGCTGATGTAGGAGGAGCTCACTAGTACTCACTCATACATGTTCTACTCTGTTACCCCATAATCTCAGATGTAGAAAATGGAGTATTGTCACAGAATGTAGACAACATTGAGTAAAAAGCAGCATAATAAACACACTTTTTCTACAGAGAAAATATATATAGGACTTCCTTCGATTTGTAAATTTCTTACTTTGTGTCATTTTGCACTAAAACTAGCAAATAACTCACAAGTAAATTACGAAGCACCTGTTTTGACACCTGGCTGCTTTCAGATCTCAACTTTCTCATTTGTTCCATCATGCTTGGCTTAACACCTTAAAGTAGCTTTAAATTCTATTCTTGCAAAAATAAACTACATTTAGGCATCATTTTATGAGAGTCAGAAGGACTAATGGATCACAGTTGAAAAAGTTTTCTTTGGAAGAAAGACCACTGCTGAAAAGCTGTGTTAACTATTAGTAAGTGCACTGCAGAGACAATCAAGAACATTCTCAAATCGGGAGTATTTGTAAAGAATGCTCTTTTACTGAAGTGCTATCAGAATAGTTTTTAGAACAAATAAATAAAGGGATTATTAAATAACCTGAACTCACCCCAAGCTGTAGAAAATTCATACACTAAATTTTTGAAGTACTGTTTTCAAAATTGTCTGCAGGACTTGCAGTTTATCATTCGTATCAGCCGCCATCCCAAGCAAATGGGAAGTGGCAGCTGCAGCACCACCAAGAGAGCTGCCGGTGGGGTCCCCGACTGGCTCAGCGGGAAGAGGAAAGCAAATGCCGCCAGTACAGGCCACCACGGTGCCAGGACCCACTAGATGGTGCTGTTCTCCCACGCAGTGAGGACATCGGGATTTGAACTAAAAAAAGTAATAATAGGAAAATATTCACTGGGGGGGAGCATGTTTTTTTTTAAAAAGAAGAAACTAGGATAAAGCTTCGAACAGTATTTTATCAGCTTTCTCCTTATCACCTGTGTGAGTGGTACTGGCTCCATCACATCTTTTTCTTGAGGCAACATCAGATCAGAAAATTAAATTTTGCCCTAGTGTTACAAGCCTGGGGCGGTAACTGTTGTTCTCTAAAATAATTCAAGGCCTAGACTGCTCTAGTCATAATGTATATTATTCAACCAAACACTAAATTATACCGAGGGAGAGTCTTCTTACTTTATTAATTCAAAGAAAGAGTCAACATGTTTGAAAATAATTTACACAGAAAATATAATTCACATTGTAGGGTAAAAAAAAAAAAAATTAGATTGTAGGGAACAGAACCTGACCTTTTGTTTCCTGAACTTTTTCCAGTTTATACACTGATAAATGTCACAAGTTCACTGCACACAAAGAGGAAGACTATTTTTTCCAGATGGCCTATTTCATTTTGTCTTCATTTCAAAGTAATAGTCTATGCCCTTCCATACCATATGCCCTTGAGGGCATACCGGGGGGAAAAAAAGATAGTATTTTCAGAACATTTTGGTGTAAAAATGGCAGTTGAACCACAAAAGGTGGTAATTTTCTCCTGGAAAAAGAAAGTTACTCACACAAAAAAATAGTTATATGCACATAGGATTACAAGGGGAGGAATAATGGGTCGAGTTGTAGAGAAACTTTACTGAAGGGGGGAGGGAGAAAAGTGTGGAAAGCAGTAAGCCAGTAAAGCACAGCAGACTGCATCAGAAAATATAAGAGTCATAATAAAAACCAGTGGAAATTTAATCATTAGCAGTTTCAATAGAATTTAGAAAATAGGTGTCTTATTGCTGAAGGTCTAAATACAGTTAGAGGAGAAGAATTCAAGACAGCAAGTGCAGGTGGTCACTGAAGAATCACATTACAATCTACCTTTCCTAGCTTCTAAGCGAAAGCTCAGAAACAAGGCTGAACGCAAAAGTTAGGTTGAACATATGTTAGGCAAAGAACAAATCCAGTCCTTGCTCAAATAGCAGTACATAGAAAGCAATCTGCTGATGAAAACTGCTATTATACATTCGAAGTTACCATTACATCTCAAGAATCTAGTATAAATTTTAACATTTTTAAGGACATAGGATTACATTAGAATGGTTGACGTAAAATCGAACTTCTTAAACTAAGCAATGACTCTGATTATAAATCAAAGTTGATTCTAAGTATGACTGCGGAGGTTTAATTTAATCTTTTAGATATAAAACTGGTAAACACGTTAAAGGTTACCAACAAAACTAGCAAGTGAGTAAAAAAACCATGTATTTGTGATATTGTCTGTCTTTCCTTAACACAAAAAAATTACTGCCAGGTTAGATCACTCAGAAAGTAAATTAATAGGTAATATTTATTGTAATTGAAAATTGCTAGTAATTAAAAATAATGTTAGGAATTTGAAGCTACATCTTAAAAAGCCTAGTAGTATTGTTTCTAGTTTTACTGGAACACTGGGCTATGTCTACTGTTTAAGCATAAATAGACTTTGGTCACTTACAGTACTATTATATTATCAATAACAAATTGATAGCTTGGCATGGCGAACTGACCTACAAATCTATACTTAGGTTTAAACATAAAAGATTGCTCTGGACACATCAACAACTTATTTGGGCTTCCTATGCTATTAGCTTACTAGGTAGCTTGTTACATTTTTTGGTCGCCATAGAAGGTATTTTTCAATACAGAATAATACAGAGTAATGGTCTGGATAGAAATTCTAATTCCTCTAATTTTAAATTATAACCTATGTAACCCCTGGAAAGTACAAAATGCTTGTTGCGTAATGCCAAATCCAGTACAGATTTTAAAAGCACTTCCTTACATTTTCAAACATGTTTCTGCATATACTAATGACTAATACAAATGTTTTTCTTGGAAGTTGCCACCTTTGTTGCATTAATCTGTCTTATATTTTGATCAGTCTCATCCAAGGGATAGGAAAAATTGCCCTAAGAATATTAAAACAGATATGTAAAGGAGGTTGCTAAAAACCTAACCCCAGTTACCATCATCTGAGGAATGCATGCAGAGATGAATGGACCAAAATTACCATGGTTCAGCTCCTCTAAGCAACGCTGCCTACTGCAAATCGAGCCATAGCTTTATGTAAAATAGCAGGGACCCCAAGGACACAGTCCTGTACTGCTGGTCAAACTAAAGAGCTGTAGTTTTGAAGGCTCTCCCTACCTCACTTATCTGAATGACATGGGCGGCTTGAATAGGCTTTTCAAACACTCAGCATTAATTGGTAATAGAGACTAGATCAAAATCAGCCGAGTTCCTTTAACCTCCCCCAAATACCCTCACATCTTCAAGTTTCACTTCATGTAATTGTAAAAACAGGTCTACTGTTACTCAACTCTCAAGGATGGCATTAACTTCATTCGTTTGTACAAAGATTTAAGCTCCTCATTAGAACATGCACAGAGGTATTTTAGACTAATGAGGCACTATTGTTATAACCTATCACTGCATAATTGCAATTTCTTTATAAGCAGCTGATGTGGTGCAAACTCTCTTAAATAGTAAATACTGGCACAACAATCAGTTTTCATTGATGTGTACTTTAAAATAAATCTTCCCATTAGGCTGCAGGCTGTATACCTACTAGCTTCAGACAAACAAGATTTAAAAAAGAAAAAAAGAAGAAAACTACATACAAACAAGATTTAAAAAAGAAAAAAAGAAGAAGAAAACTACATACGTGACCAACACCTCACCCATCTGCTGAGGAGTGCTGCAGCCTTTTTCCTTCTCTGCGGCCCCGCTACGCAGCCTGATCTGCTGACCGGACACACAGCAGCAGCAGGTAGGCTCTACAGCTGTGACTGAGATGACAGTCCAGCTCACCCCACCTGTGTTCTTCAGCAGCAGCCTTCAGTGACACCCTCAGTTCAGGTATTTCACTGTCTCCTCTCATGCTAGAAGAGAAGCAACCCCAGAGGTCTGGATAGAGAGTCTCCTCTCTCAAAAGTGCAGTCACAAGAGCTAAACCGTGTTACTGCAGCTGTGCTCCCGGTGGCAGGAGGGACAGATGGAGTCAGTCAACTTGGCAAATGCAGCAACTAATGCTCTAGGCAGGACAAGTATATACAGCAACTCATGCACAACACCTAAGAGTGTCTTGGAACAAAAGAAGTTAAGCAAATCAAGGGAAAAACAAAAGCAAAGCCAAACAAATAAACATCCAGGTTGCAATCAGGAAGTTTGCTTCTGAAACAGTTTGTTTCTGAACAATGTAATTTCTATGCTCTTTTTTGCCCTCCAAGAAGGAAAGCCTCCACGAGGCTTATGTAATTTAAATCATGTACATAGCTAAATATAGTAAAATCTTCAAGGGAAAAGAGCTGCACCTAAACCTTAGTTCCCCCTTTGCCCTGATAAGGCTCCTTCTGACTGCCATACCTGGGCAAAAAAAATTTTGCTTTTAGCACAGTTGCACAGAGAAATACAGCAGATTAAAACAGATGTTTGCATATGCAGGGAAAAGGAAAAAAAAATTTTTAAAAAAACATGTATTTTTATTTCACTTTCAGGAAGCACTCTACTGTGCAATCACATAAGATTAAACTTGTCTCTCCAACTCTTCCTCCTATTGTTTGTGTTAAACACAAGAAAAATATATGGTAAGAGGTAGGAAGAGAATATAACAGCTGGGCCCATATTCTTATCAGGACTACATCAGAGCCACTCTTCTTATAAAGAACAGAAAAACAGGTTTGAAGTGCTTAAATTTACTGGATCCGTTTACTTTCCTCATGGGCTAGTCTAATCACTTCCTGAGAAAATCGAAGTACAAATCCATTATTTGTTCAGACTGTCTTTATTGATTACTGTAGGCAAGTTTCTATCAAGCGAGGTTTTTTCCATGCTTCCTACCTACAAATTAAGTTCACTGTTGCAGCACAGGGTTGTCTGACAGTGATCTGATTAGAAGTCTGATGAAGCTTCTTGTTCACCTCAGTGGGGTTTTGTATAATATTTCAAACGCCCTTCCCATTTTAACAATTTGCTACACTGATATATTACAGCTGGCCTTGTTTGAGTTTTATTCCTATTACCACCTTGTTGTTGTTTTACTGACAACTGTATTATCAGCTGCTATCTCACCACCGTTATTAGTGTCTCATGCATTTTCCTGGTGCTGCTACACTAGCTAAACGTTGCTGGAATTTACTATTTTACTCACTAATGCCTTTGGCCATGCAGCCCTCGAGAGGGGGTGTCACTGCACAGTCAGCAATGGTATTTTTACACTGTGCAGGCCAGTGCCTCGTTTACCAAGTGAAGCGTTTGATAAAGCAGAGGTCTAGATAGAAGACAGCTAGCATAAGCTCACCTTAGAGATGACAGCACTATGCATAAGCAGAAATTTTCAGCATTTCACTCACGATGCTGCTTACTGAATTTACTTCTTCCTTTCATGTCAGCAGCCACCAGCTTGGTAAGATACTGTCACTTCTTATTCTTAGCAAGATTTTACTCCAGGCCTGGCTGTAATCCTCACCATTACCACAGAAAGTTTGAAAACATGACAAACTCATCAGA
This sequence comes from Fulmarus glacialis, assembly GCF_000690835.1. Lineage (NCBI taxonomy): Eukaryota > Metazoa > Chordata > Aves > Procellariiformes > Procellariidae > Fulmarus > Fulmarus glacialis. The sequence continues at coordinate 15,764 of NW_009199739.1, read as the reverse complement.
TTCAAATGCGTAAATAATTAAAAAAAAAAAACCAGACACCAGCACTTTTTGTCTTCTTACAGTACTCAGAGAAGAGAATAGAAAGAAAATCAATTCACATTTTTAAATGCTTGGACTGATAGTACTGCAAGCCTCTAGACATCACTTCAAGAATGAGAAATGCAGCCATTTACAAAGCTGATTTTTTTTACCTTTTTAAAGCATACCCTGCAAACATTCATAAGGCAAAGAACAGGCCATTCACTCAAATAAGCAGCACCCTGCAAAAAGCAGATGCTAGTAGCCTATTTGCTTTACATGCCCATAATCTCGTTTACTACCACAGAGTACTTTCCTTCTCATCCAAGCAACTGAGGCCAGGCATTATTAATAGCAGAAGTCCTTCAATCAACCAGAAGATGTATTTTTTTGTTATTAACAAACCCAAATCTCTCATTCACACAGGGCAACAAACTCAGACACTTTTTGTCTTATATTTCTTTATCAGCCTCTGGTGCTCAAGCACTAAAGCTGTACATACACCAAACTTTTAGACTTCAGGGTTTCCTACTGTTAAAAGAAAATTTTACAAAACCCCATCTTCCAAGTCACAGTTGCCTTTCGTAACCCCACCACATCAGACTCTCTTCTCCACCCCAATGGCCTTCTTCCAAATTCACTGGGTGTGGGTTTGTTTTTTAAAAAACTCTTTCCTGCCTGGAAGTAGAGGCTCCCAAACACAGATAAGCCCAAATACTCCAAGTGGATAAGTCTCATCTATGTGGCTCCAGAAGTTGAGCACAAGAGACCTCCAGAGGGAAGCAGGTAAGGATTCAAACCTGGAGTGAGCACAACAGCATCTACTGAGGTGACCACCATGCCAGAGAGCAAAAAAGATATGGTTTTAAGTGCATGTTCCTACAACAAGATTACTGAAAAGAAAAACAGTGACTGGCTTCCACAAGCATGGACACCACACCATTCAGTTCGTTCTTATATACCTCTAGGTGTCATTCTTCTATGCTACATTTTCACCTACCTCTCTCACTGCACCTGACCAGTTGAAGAAGTTCTCTGTCTCCTTGCTCCATGAATGTGTTTGTGATTCTGCCAGTCCTGCTCTCATCCAGCACTCAGAGCAGCACAGAAGGAGCCACAGCAATCCTAAGTATCTGCCTGTAGCATCCCACTCAAAAAAGTACTGGTATAAGTTTAAGCAGAAACGGGCACAACTCAAAACTCACTGCATACAAACTGAGTGTATCTCACTGTTGCAGACTAAGCATAGGGTTGAACTGATCAAACACAAGTTCAAGAGGAAAACGAAGAAATCTAAGGTTAGAAAGAGGAACAGAATATAGGAACCTAGATATAAAGCTTATCTAAAAACATCCAAACCAATATTATGGTGAACTAGATCTGATCCATATTTCATTCCTGAATTATCTGTGGAAAGGTGCACTTTTCAAATGTACAATTCGGAGAAAAAATACTAGTTTTTCACAACCTTGGTCGAGGCAGCAAAAAAGAAAACAAAAACTGGAGGCAATCCTAACCATGAAAGACAATGTCAGCTCTGAATCAGAGCAGCTGCTTCTTTATATACCACAGAGAACAAAAATTATGTGAGCCAAACCCATAAAGCAAGAACTCTGTGCTTTAGGCTACTAGTTAAATATTGCTTCCCATCCTCCCCCCTCCCCTCCAAATATTCTAAGGATCTAATAGACTAATTATGCAGAGTCTTACTCGAATTTACAGGCCTGTAAATTCTGAGACTCAGAACAAACTGATGAAACACACTCATCCATTCCCCTCCTCTTTTATTATAAAATCTATAAGGTTTTGTGGGTGCACTCCAGCCAAGATGTAAACTCTTCTAAGATTGTACATAAAAACATTCACTACCATCTTAAATCACTTGTATGACATCCTGCCACAAGTACAATGGCTGGTTTATTGTTGATTTGATTCATTCTTGGATGGTAATAAAATTGACTGTTTTGTTCAGAATATATTTCCAGCCATTTCTTTACCTTTTTTGTTTAATAACGTCTCCCTTTATCATTACTTCAACTTGCAATGTTTATGCAGTTTCTTAGCAGTTACCTATCACAAGGCACAAAGGCTTTCCTAGCATAAATGAAAGCTCTCACTCTGAATACCCAGAATTTATCACTTTTTTCTTCCTATCCAGTAACGTGAGATCATTTTAGTAAAGACATAGGGACTTAAAATAAGTGCAACACAATTGGCATTGCTAATATATCTCCTGGTATCTCTTTCCTCAGAAGAAATACTTCAGGAATTGAGAAAGCAAAAATAAACTACCATTTATTTTCCTGGAGTAACTCACTTCGAAAAAAAATTCACAGCAGTCATGAAGACAAAAGAATAAAAGAGAATTGTAAATTTTTCAGGACAAATTCAAACCTTTCAATGATGGCCGTTGCAGACTGAGAATAAAATTGTATGAGGTTCAAGGACACCAACAACTTTTTTTTTCCCCCTCTGTCTGCCTATCAGAAACAATTGCAACAGTGCTAGACTCCACAAGATACAGTCTAGCAGGTAAGCGATAACGGAGTGTCAGTAACAAAGGTCAGAATTAAAGGGCATAGTTTGATAATTGAGAAAAATAAGGATACACTTGGCCAAACATGCATATGGAGTTGAAGAAAAGTAGATTACAGGAAGAGAAACAATAAAGGGGGAAAGCTGTTTTCATGATATGGGACAGCAAGAGACAGAGTCAAAAAATGTATGCAAGCTTACAATCCACTGAGCTACCGGTTTCTTCAGAATATAAAGAACAATTCTCTGGGGAGAAGTCCGTGTATAGTAGATAGCCATACCATCAGGAGTATCAACTTCTCCCCACACCTGATCCACCGCATCAGAAAGAGAAAAGATATTGGTGTCCATTAACTGCTGCTAAGAGATCTGAAGCAAGCAGCTAAGAAAAGTAAGTACTGTATCTGCCACACGCCTCTATAGGTGAAATTTCTGTAGGTATCTAAACCTCCCTGGAAAATTTTATGGGTATCAGGAATCAGAAAGACAGGGAGTGACTTACTGCTTTAAAAATTTGCATAGTGATTATAAACTACAAGGTTTGCATACACTTGCATCAGCATAGGGTAAGACTGAGGTTGATCATACAGCTTCGATCCCCTTCCAATAAAAATGTCATGAATTGAAGTCTTATATTTTATACAGGCACCATCAGGTCAGCCCTTTTGGGCTCCTAACTGCAAACGACCATCTCCTCCTTTTCCAGCCCCAAAACAATCTCCAAAACATCTCCAGATCGTAGTTGTGCAGAGGCACTAGAAATCAATAGTAAACTCAGTTTGTCTGAGCCTGATAATAAGGAGAGGAAAGCTCCATCCCTTGGGCATATAATGGCATTACTACCACCACTGTACCTCTCTGCTCCCACCAGAAATGCATCTTGTAGGCCTGCTCCTCTTTTCATTAATCCAGGCAGTTACTGCTGCAACACTCAGGAAAGGTGAGCCCTCTTAATAAGCAGCAGCAGTAAGAGTCTCAGGGCACTCTCACACAAGCCTGTTTTGCTTCACAGGGCCATACATAACACCACTGTCACTGCAACAGAGTTCATGTGGTGTACTTGGCAGTACTACATTTACGGTTGGACTTGATGATCTTAAAGGTCTTTTCCAACCTAAATGATTCTATGATTCTATGTAGTTAGGCCTTAGCTAGTCCTAAACTAGCTCAGTAATACCAGCTGTGTAGCCACAAGAGCATTTAACTCACCGGCTAAGTACCTCTCCTGGCTAGTATAGCATTAGCAGGGACAAACCAGAAGACCTTCAGTATAGGCATACACGATGTGGTCATATAATTGCAGGCCGGAAACCGTAGACTTACCGTGTGGTAGCATATGATGGAATACCGTAGTTTAGAGGGTGGCGCAGTGCTCTGTAAGAGAACTTAACTGCGTTGGTTAAACCACGACAGTGGACAACAACAGAGATGCATAAGCTTGAAGGAAGGAAATCGTGTCATGGTTGCTCCTTGCTAAAAAAGTTCCTGCAATTACCCATTCAGGGAAAAATTCAATTGCCCTCTCTCCGTACTTGCTCTTTAACATACAGAAGGAACACAGTTGCCATTCTGACTGTTAATGAAGGGTTTTCATTACATTTTACTATACAAATAGATTGTTTTCAAAGATAAATATTTCATATTAATGATTTACAAGCTCACTATGTCACTTAAGTTTCTGATCAGTTTTAAGGATGTTCGTTTCTGTAAAAAGAATAAAGACTTCCTATCCTAAGTGGATAGATGTGAACAACACAACAGAGCCAAGGCCAATTCTCCTTGTGACTAGAAGAGGAAAATAACTTTTGTTTACTGTACTTGTTGAAGGTTATATCACTTGTTTTATGGAGGAGGAATAAAGTACAGAGACTTTGCCTAGCTAGCCAGCCAGCACTGTGTTTGTAGTCTATGATGTCTATGATCACGCAGGATCAAGCAGAAGCAGAGTAGCAAAAAGGCCTAGATAGCAGGAAACCAAAGATGTATATAGCATAGATACCGAAGGAGGCATTAATTTAGAACATTTAACTCGGGAAAAACAAGAAGTCCAACTCAATTTCCAAGCAGCTTAAATACTGCTCCTAAGTACAAGTGTTCAATTTTTTCCATTTCACAGGGAATACCTAAGATAATGAAGAGCATGTATTTCATTCCTTTTCTGCCTTTTTTCTTTCAAGACTTCCCACATTTATTTGGGATTTCCACTTCCAAAGAAACTGCTGTTTCATCTCTACCTTTGCTTCTTAGCTATTATGCTAATCCTGTATTTTAATAGTTACTGTTTCTCCTGTTGTTTCTGACATTTGTAGATTTCTTTACAGTTTGCTTAATACTGATCACAAAATAAATTTTATATTTAAAAAAGCAAAGACTAGGTATTTAGTCATGCAAAGAAACCAGAGACAAAAAAAAAAACCAACCAACCACGGAGAAAGACATCATAGTTTGACTAGATGTCTTTGAGCTTACGAGTAAAACCTGGGAACAGTCCAAATGCATTTGTATTGTTTCACAATCTATTTATAGATGCTGAGAACAGAAAGACAGGACTACATTCCACGTTTGTTCAGTCTCATAGACAAACCCTTATTACCATACAGGCCCTAAATGAAGTTTAACAGAATTTCTGGAGGCCTTGGGGTGCTAATTTGGTACTGTAAGAGGACTTGCAATCTAAAGAAACATCACTTATCATTTCCTTGACTAACCTAATCATTATACTCATCTTCAACAAACAGAAAACTGTGTAAGTTTGTAGTTAATGTTTGCCAATTCCTATGGAAAAAATGGTTAGGCAAACTGGTTTTGTTCAGTTGGGTTTTGGTGTACTGAGAATTAAAAGATTACCTGTATTTAAGCTGAACTGCAATAACTTGACCTTGTAGCAGCTACATGCATGTAGCAGCTACATGTGCACCAATTTGTAACTGGAGAAGTGCAATGTAGTAATTTTTACATGTCAGGACAGGTGGATATAGTCACTTCTGAAAGATATACAATTATGTTATTCAAACTTGGGTAATTAGAGACAGGTAGGTAATTCACAAAGTAGAATTTATGACAGACCATGTTACAGTTTGTGATACAAACCTATCGATGAAACGTCATTTGAATTAGAGTTCTTGTTTTACATTCCTTCTTTTTCTTAATTCATCAAAACAAGTTACTGCTATTAATAATGACATTCCAAAGACCCAGTGCACGTAGATTTGATGACTTTTGTTTCCAAGTAAACCTATGCAGTGCTGCAGATAAAAAAGAAAACCACCTTATGATGTCACATCAATATGTTACTCATTAACTGATTTTAAAAACTAGCCTGAGCTGGAGTCACATCAAGATTGCACTTCCTATAGCAGTGAAAGGCTGTGCGTTTGAAGGATTGCTCTAGAACTGAACGTACCTAACTCTGCAGTTAACTCCATTAAAATGATGAGAAAAGAGGATTCCTTGGAGGACTCCGTTTTTCATTCTGAAAGTCAGAACAGCTTCCGAACGTCAAGTAATGACACCCCAGTCAGCCCTACAGAGAGTTTCGGATCGGTATTTATAAGGTAAATCCTGATGTGTTTGAGTGTTTTGCACGTACTTCATGCTGGGCGGGGGACAGGGCAGCAACACAGGAGGGCACCGGGACACACACACTAGTGAAAATATCCTGAGGAGGAAGCTTAATATGAGAAGGCAATGCATGCAGAGATGATAATTTCACTCATGTTACTGACTGCATTGGGAAGGGGAGCGCTGCTGTAGAGGAGAAACTTTTAAGGGAGGACAGGAGGGTGTTGTTCTCTCTTTCCTTATCTATTACACTGAAGCAGGGCTTTGAATGTGTATAGTACTAATAAACTCAGCTCTTAGAATGACCTGTGAGAGGTCATCCAATACTATCTATGATATTTGAGTAGATCTCTGTACAAAACAAATGTAAGCTTTGTTAGAACAGGGAATTTAACAAAATATTTTCATGTGTTTTGGCTTATATGAAACTTTACAATGCTTATTAAATTGTGTTTCAAGAGAAATGCTACCATAATCACAAGGAGTATTCATGGAAGTTGAATGCTTGCATGAATGAATACTCTAAAGGGTTTGCTGATAGACCAATCGCAAACAATTTTTAAGGGGAAATCTGTTTTCTAACTTTGGAAGGGTGGACTTGTTGGATTGCAGACTCACATTGAGGTGGAATTCATTGTAATGAAGAGTTCTGGATAAATCATGGGCAGTTTAGCATAGATAAATGAGGGAAGGCAGTGTCAGAGGGTTACTCGCACTTACCACTTATCCTTCCCCATCTGCTGCGGGAGAGAGACAAGTAAACATCCATAGTAATTATGTCAACCCATTACAAATCAAACAGCTTTAAAAAGCTACTCAAAGTAGCTTTTGTATCGGTTCTTAACCAACTTGAAAATTCTTTACCAAGCACTGTCCTTAATATCTGCTCAGTACCCAGCCACCCTAAAGAGTGATTTGGAGGGAGCAAATCTACATATTCTTTGTGCGACGTGAATTGTATTTCTTTGTAGCTGTGCACAAATTCTTTATATGGGGTGATGTGAGCCATCGCTAATTGGGTCACAAGTATAAATAAGTCTGCTGGCCTCATTTTTCCTCTTTTGAAATTTTACTAGGGCTTTTTAATATTGTATCTGCACAACGTCCTTCTTCCAACTCAAATGTCAAAGAGATAATGTCCAACAGTTTGAACAGAGAATAAGGAATCAGAAATCTTTAAAGTTTTAATTACAGCTCTCAGAGATTCTTACCTAGAACTAATCACTTAAAGCCTGGTTTTTAAAACAACATCCACATGTGGTTTTGTATGCCTCTCTTGATCTCATTTTCCAATTAGGCATGGGACATGAGTACATACAGTGGCGTATGCAGGGTTCAACACAAGTAGGTGATGTTTAACCACTTCTAATTTTGGCAATAGAAAGTTTGCCCTCTTTTCTCTGTCCAGCCTGGAACACTGGGCAGACAGATTTACCTACTTTTTTATTTACCACCAGATAACCAGTACACAAAAGCTACCATATGTGCTCTGAAAGCAACGTGATCAGCCCTTACAAAGAACAGAGTCCTTTGCTTCAAATTTCTCAATAATCAACCTGCCTGCCAAACAACGAGTGGCAGGGGCAGGCCTTCTAGAAATACAGTTTACTCAATTGCTGTTTCAGTAAGAAGGATATGATTGTAAAGCCCTGCTGTGAAACTATATCTGTATCAACAGCAAAGATGGAGTAGCAGGCTGCAAATACTAGACAATCTAGTAAGAAGAACGCATGATTGCACACAATGAGCTAGTAGCTGGATTACACTCTAACCGAACTTGCTTTTCATGTGTTTGTCACACAATACACTTATCCAAAATGAGCCACATGAAAAATCAGGGAAAATGTTTTTGGGAAGAAGAAATGCAGGCTCTCCATTTTTAGCTACTATTTTCAATACAGACCTATTTACTTAAGAGCATATTTCCCATATATGAAGATGCATCCACAAGGAAAATTTACTATATTAATGATTGCTCATGTTTATCTTAATTATTCATGCCTGAGGACCAAAACTGACTGTATGCCTAAGTTTTCATATACCTCTGTTTTCACCTCACTGTAATTGGCACCATGTGGATGAGTACAAATTTGCTAGAATCCAGGGAGTTATTAACATTTCAGACAGGGGAGCTCACAGTTTATCACCATGGCAGCATGTTATTCCTGACACAGAGCAGAACTGATTTCAAGCAAATTAAGACTCTGGAGCTATAGCTGAGGTGTCAGCCATGCATAATAGATCAGAGATTTGTACCGATAGAAGTATTAGCCACGTGGATGCAGCATTGAATGTACAGAGTTGTTCTGACATTAGAACAAAACATTTTCCAGTAGTCCAGATCAAAATATTGGCAAAAACAATAGGGATCTCAACCTCCCCTTTGGATCCCATCCCTCTAATCCGAGTCAATACCCTGCACCCAGATCTCCTAAACTTTAAAAAAATCTCAAGCCTTGTGGTTTTGACCAATCTTCAGAATGACGCTTAAAAAAATAGATTGAACACAAGAGAATGAGATTTTTCAGCAATTTAGGTCAGGCCTACTGACCACCAGCTCTGTGAATGTCATACTGCTCCATATGTTGGCATTAACCCTAGCAATAATCAAATGCAGGTTGTGTATCAAATGCTTGTAAAAAATAAATGCAAAGATTCAGCATTTGCCAGTAACATTGATATTAGGTAAAAATTATTAAAAAGAAAAAAAAAAAAAAGTACTGTATGGAGAGGTATGTTTTTTAAATGCAAAGTCATGCAAATGAAGTCAAAAGGGTCCTCAACTCTAATCCTGGCTTGGCAGCTCATTTGGTGCATTGCAATGCATAAATCAATTAAATACAATACTTGCGTTTTCCATCTGTGATCTAGCATTAATATTTATCTATCTTTTGTATACATCAGAATAACAAAACACCTGTGTAACGACTTGTAACATAAAGATTGTTTTGTTGCAGTTGGGCTTTTGTTTGGACACAAGATAGGATCCGTACATTGAGATTTTCTCTCTGAAGATTTTTGGATGGGAATGTGAACTTTTTTTAAGGAAATTTACTTCTGCATTGAAATTATACCCCTCAGAAATATCCAATGCACTGCTGTAAGGCTGAGGCTTAGTTCAGACTAATCCAAGTAGTCATGTTAAAGAGATAAGCACATACCTACCATCTTCTAAAAGGTGTATTGTCTTTATAGCTCAATTGTGAGCACCCGAAAACACGGGCAACCACTTTACTGCTCAAAGGCTTGCACTTGGGATTTGGCATTTGCCCTATGTGGCCTTCCTGTGCAAGGCGTATCTGCTTTTTTTTTTCGCCCCCAGAGTACTATAGCTCCTAGTTCTAAATGAGGCAGAACAATAAGTCTATCTGGATCAGTATAATAGTTTATTCTTCACAACCCCATCTGTGAGAGAACCAATAGCATGTCTCATTCTTTCACATTATCTTATGTCCCTCATTTTAACCTTCCTCTCCTCAGAGTAAGAACAATTCTTTCCTAAGCTCCTTGAAAGTCTGGGCACTATTTTTTCTTGTGGAAGATTCAATTTATCCTCAAAGAAGCTGTGCTAACTTTCACTTTCTTATATACTTAATATACTATACTGCTGCTCTTCAGAGACTGCCAGATGACTAAAGGTTTCTCTCAACAAAATGATCACCATATTTAGATATACCATGAACATTTGCATGCATACATATCTAGTTCAAAGTATTCATATATATTCCTTTATGATACACAGATTCAATAATTACATATATGCATGCACATTATTCATTAGACGCACGTAATCTGTTTGATGTCTTACACATACTTGTGCACCTGGATTGACATTTTTGTCCATGTAATCTGTATACAGAGATGTCACACCTGGATATCACCCAGGATTTCCTTTGGACATTTAGAAGCAGAGGATGACAAATCAAGCTAAGCTGATCCACCAGGGCAGAACAAGCAATATTTGTATTTATCTTTTCCTGCCTAGCTGGCCAATATATTAAATGATGGTTATAAATGCAGAAAAATGGATTTCATTGCCATGGGATTTGGTACTTTCATTATAAATGACAAGATCTAGGCATCACAGCATTCTAACAATGCCTTCCATGAAGCATCCAGGCCAATATATTGCTTAGGAAATATGCCATGACTGCTCTTTTTCTCATGAACTAAGAGGAGACACTGACCTGTGTTTTTCAGCAAAGTGCCAACTGGCTAAGTGCCACCTCATAGGTAGCAGAACTGAACTATTATGTGTCACAAGGTTGCTTTTTTCAGAATATAAGAAAGTTGCCATGAACAATTTGGAGAGAGATGAATGTCCCTTTACTTCACCAGTTCTACTGTGTTTTGCCATTAACCCGCCTTCCCATACTGTTCTTTTGATCAGCGTGACACACAGTAAGACACACAGTATGCAGTGTGTCTTCTGTGACTCTACACAGTAAGTTGTGTGAAAGTCATCAGTGTCAAAATGGCAGTAAATGTGCTGATGGAGTACACATACCATGTGTTACACATTCACTGTGAGGGGGGCTGACACTACATTACTAATACCCCAGAAGTTTTGCGTGAGAATTTCTCACCTTTTTCTTGCTGGGTGCTACAGTACATAATTGTAGTGTAGTCTGTTTCATCCAACTGCTTTGGTATTCACCCACAACGAACAGCCTCAGCATGCCTCACCATTTGTGGTGAGAAATGCTCTAACTAGCCCAGCTTATTTCACATGCCTTATGCACCTCCCTGTCCAAAGGGGAGTTCAACCAATGCAGTAATCCAGGCTCCTTTAAACAAAAAACAGGATCGGATAGACAGACAGGACTTCCAGCAAACTGCTCAGAAGAAACCAATCACCTGATATAGGTCTCTATAAAGCAATCTCACACTTTAAAAACAAATGAATTACTAAACTCTTAATCCAGGCAAAGAACGGGTATCAATTGGCCAAAACTGCTTTTCACACCTTACAAACCACTCACTGCGTTCTGGCCCTAGTTATCTTCTACACGCTATTTAGGACCTTGGTTTACTCCATTTATTTTGAGCGTACTTCAAGTATACTGACTGACTTGCAGATGTTTCTGAACATT
>NW_009199739.1:0-4526 GCF_000690835.1 Fulmarus glacialis | reverse complement strand
GAGGTAGGAGTATCATCGACACCAGATCAGATCAGGTGTGGCTTTGTCTAGCTGGGTCTTGAGTCTACAGCCTCTTTGGGCAACCTCTTCCAATGCTGCACCACTCTCATAGTGCAGTTTTTTTGTCTTTTCTAGTCTGCACCTCCCAAGCTGTAAGCCATTTCACTCTGGCTTGTGACTAACTTGCATATATTCTAGAAATTAACATTTTTCACTGTTTCAACATGTTTCCAAACGTCTGTTAGTTTCTACTAGTCTCATACTATCACAGCTCCTATTTCTATGGTATCTAACATAAGTGTGCTTCCCTATCATATTTCAACAGAGTAATATAAGGACTTATTTAGCGGGTCTTTCAACACTTAATGGCTTCCAAGGCATTTAAGTAACTTTCACCAATGCAGAATACCATATAGAAAACTGAAGACAAGACATATAATGACCTATCATCCAAAAGTATCTGTATTCAGGTACTGTTAAGGCTGCATCTCTTTGTATCTTTTCGTACCTGCAAAGAAGTACAGAAGAATTCTCTACTGAGGAGAAATGTGCTCGAAGTACACAGAATGCCAGAAATCACTGTACTCATTTTCTGCTTTATTCCTTCCCAAGGAAATTTCCTCACATTTAAGCATGCTGATACTCACTATATAAGCTTGAGAAGTACTTTATGGATGGCCTTGAGGACTGTACTGAAATAAACCCCCAAGATACATAAATACTGTTAAGACAATCTCTAATCCTGCTTACTGCCAGCTAGGTTGTCTTTTTTATCATTCATCAGCAATATCCTATCCAAGAATCTCTAGGCATGGGTAGCAGTCCTACTGGTTTTTATACTCACCTTTCCAGTGTGTCTCATTGGGCTCCTTTACTCTTCCTTTTCTCATGTCATTCAAGACAGGATTCATAATTATTCTGATAAATTGAAGAAACAGTCTGAAAAAAACAAGAGTGAAATTCAAAAAGGATGTGTAGAAGGTCAAATCTAACAATCAGCTGCTAATATACTAGAGGAGAACATCTCAGTCATCCTTTATAAAAGCTTCACCAGGTCATAGTGGTTCAAAAATTAAACCTTAGCCAGCCTCACACTGCTGTGAAACACGTAAGCACTTTGCTACAAAACATAAACAATGGTAGTGTGTATAGGACACACTACAGTTAAAGTAATCTTTTAATCTTGCCTCTATTCAGCCTTCGTAAGGCTTCTGGTGTCCAGCTTCGGGCACCGCACTTCTGAAAACATCTGAACCTATCAGAGACAGCTCATAAGAAAAAAAGAAGTCCAGAAAACACAATTTATACCTTTTATCTTAGGCGAAAGAGAAGAAGAAAATGGGAGACAGTTTTTCAACGGCTTTAAATTTCAGCAAGAAGGATTCAGGATCATGTTAAGAGATTACAGAGAACCTCCCCGTCCAGCAAACACTGGAACTGATTGCCTGGAATCATTGCTGACTTTTAGCAACAACTTAGACAAGTGTCTTGTCAGGAATGACACAGGAACAGCAAGCCTTGCCTTGGGATAGGGAATGAACTTGATGACTAAGTGAGTCTCTCTCCATTCTGCTTTTCTGTGATTTCCTATGTATCTTAAATCTTTTTTTACAATGAAAGTTTTTCCTATTATTTCATCTCTAGTTTTTCATCTTTTCCTGTGTTATACATAATGTTGAAGGTCCTGATTATCAAAAACCCTCAACCCTCTCCAAGGCTTAATGTAGTCTCTTCAGAGTGGGAACATGTCAATTTTTGCCTACATGGCATCACCAGTACTGCAGGCATTAAACAGTAATCAGTAATTTTATAGTACACCAATTTCTCTTTCTCTCCCCAATCTGCACCTCACCAATTAGAGAAAAACACAGTCCAGATTTTCACACAACAATGGGTGTCTGTTGGTGACAGTTTAATTTCACATACTTGCTTTACTGTATCTGTATACATGAGCAATTATAACTGTACAGTAAAAGGTCCTTTCTGCTTTTTTGCGTATGTAAGACTTGCCACAGCATATCAAAATAAAAGCATGAGGTTTTCAAGTATATTCCACCCACATGAGCAGCTGCACATTTGATTATTTAATATAAGGCACTCCTCATACATATTACTGAGAATCCTGGCATTCAGGACTTTTATCACCCAGGAGTGTGCCCTCGTGCTCTGGAGTTTCTGCACCATGCACAGTTTGACAAAGCTTGGCCACAGAGTTTCTTTTTCAAATCCTCCAAAAAACACAAGCTATAGTAATTGCTTATTCCTTCCACTGTCACTAACAAATAATAACAAAATGTACTAAAGAGGCATGCATTGAAAATTTGCCAGAATCAAATATCTGTCAAGAATTAAGATATCATGATATGGAACGAAGTATTTGTAAGGATTCATTTTTAGTGTCTAGGCTGCAGGCATCCATTTATTTGCATGTAAGTTTCTTCTACAGTGAATACCTTAACTAATTAAAACAGAGAGCTTTGCATACTTCGAGAATGGAGCCAAACAAAACTAAAATAGAGACTGAGCTCCAGGGACCAAGCAGCTCCTTTCCAGTTCTTGCACCACTGTGGTAGAGGCAGGAACCTCTGGAGATGAGTGAACAAAACAGTCAGTGGTAGCATTTATCTCCTGTAGCTAAATCTGCCAGAGACTGAAAATGTAAGCACTCAAAAGGCAGCTGATTTTGTTAAATATCTAGAAGTCAGATTCTCACGTACTGTGAAACAGCATTGTTCTGCTGGAGTGGGTAGAGCTACACAGGAGTTATTTAACCACGAGTCTGCCTTCAGCCTCAAAATCAGGCCTAAAATAGCAACTGATACCTTTCTAGAGTAATGAAAGGCCTCCAGAAATGAGTAGAAGGGTGGGCAGTCACTTTTCCTACTGATTCCAAACATACTGTGCGTGCCTTGGAAGTGCACACTGATATGAGAACAATTCCCAGGGAACCCAAAACGCCACACAGGTTGCTGCACCCCAGCAAAGGGTGCTGGATCCAAACAGACACAAGATGCGAAGCCTGCCTTCCCCGATTTTTTTCAGTTCCAGCTCTACTCGCAGCCCAGACAGCTGAAATGGGACCTATTCTGTTATCCCTTGGATAAATGGGATGCCGCTATATAGCCACAGGTTGCATCTGGCACAAGGGGGTGGGAGAGAGTCTGCAATGCAGTGCCAAACCTGTTCAGGTGCTTCACAGGGGAGCATAAGGCAGCAATGAAAGTTTCACAGGTGCAGGATCTACCAGGTCTGGAGAATCCTTCTTGTAAATTACATCTCATTTCTTTTCCACATGTGCTTTGGTTTTCATGTTAAATAATACATAAACATTAGTTAATGGTGTCTCCCAGAAACAGCCATTTTAAATGTCTTCCTGCCTATGCAGCTTGGCACAGAGTCTTTAAATTTCCTTGGACTGGAGCTAATGAAATCCACCTGGTCTAGCTAAGACCATACAGCAATCTCACATTTTCTGCAGGATCTGTGTGCCCAAGCAGCTATGGCAGTCCTGAGCCTTTGCACCACTAACACCTCTTTCTTTTTACTTATTTCCTGAATATATTGCAACAATACCCAATACTTAGTTCTTGCACCTTCAAAATACTGTGTAAGTATCAAGCAATCCTAACACTGCCACTGGAAGGTTGATCGATTTGCTACGTACATCTTTTAATCTGAAATGTACATTAGTATCTATCTCCTACCCTGATGTCTACTAAGAGACCACTCTCCTGCACATAAACTGCCCTCACCTTCTGTGAACAGTCCAGCAGTTAGGAAGAAAACTTAACATATTCTACTATTAATTCTATCAATATATTCTAACACATTAAAAGATGAAAATAGGCCTTTTTCTAGAGATGTTACTTTGAACTCTCATCCCAAGGTTGGCCTTCCTTAGATTGTATCGCTACAGCCACAGACTCCATCTTTGTTTTGTGAAAATACTAGTTCAAACTGAACCCCACCTCGGGTATTAACCAGCTAAAAAAACATTTTTGATATGCACGTTGACAGTTTCCATCAGCCATGCGAGAGGACTTGTGCCAAATGCTGCCATTTAACCTTCCTGAGGGCACGCAACTTCCCCACAGCCCCACCTGCGCAAGCCGGGGGAAGGCTACGCTCGCTCTAGTTTTTGCACAACATTAGGCCGTTTCCTGGGCAGACGAAGCAGCCTGGGGCGCTGCTGGAGAGAAAGGAAACAAAAAACCACCCGAGGCAGCCACAGATGGAAACATCAGCTCATCGCCACAGAAGTTCACGTTGGTACCGCTGTCTGGAGGCCAGCATCGGTATTTGGACTACCGCCTACGTCAAAGAGACACCAGGGAAATGCTGACAGAAACCTGCGCAACGCCGTTTTTTGCGAGTTACTGCCAGCCTGCCAACTCCCTTCCCGGCTGGGCCCGTCAGCCGGAGGGCCGCGCCGTACGCTATCTGGCCCGGCTGCCTTCGCCTCAGGGCCGCGGCTCCCGGCGCCTCCCCTCCTCAGACCGTGCGTGTGAGACCGCATCTCCTGTCCC
>NW_009199738.1:0-14537 GCF_000690835.1 Fulmarus glacialis | reverse complement strand
CCTCCTCACACCGTTTCCCCTTCTGACTCTTTACCTGCCCCCGATAAGGCCCAGCGCAGACCGAGGCTTGACATCAGTCTCCAGGCTTTGCAGTTGTGCTCATTCCCATGGCAACAACAAACACACAATTATAGATATATAATATTATATAAACCCAAGCGGGCTCTCGGGCAGGAGTGCGAGGTTCACCTGCTCGCAGCCTCCTCCCAAGCCCAGGAGGCAGCTCCCACCGGAGCACGGAGAGGTGGCTTCAGCCCGGCAAAGATGCACAGCCCGCGGCTGCCCAGCAGCTCCGGGAGCCAGCCGCCCCGGGCAGCCCCGGCTGCCTGCCCCACTGCCTCTCCCGAGGCAGGCAAATAAAGTGCAGCACAGCAGGCGATTCAATTACAAAACTTCCCACAGGGAAGAGGAAACCGAGCAGCCCCGTTCCTCCCCGGCGCACGGGGAGTTTTGCAGAGGTGGCGAAGGGGAGAGGATAGGCAAACGCAGCAGCAGAATTGGGGCTGGGGCTGCTTCCCCCCTGCTCCCCCCTCCTCACACTACCCATCCATCCAGCTCCATCAAGCTGTAACGCACTGTCTGGGACTAATGAAAACATAATTATGCCTATTTAGATGCAGGAGGACTAATCTAATAGTAAGCTACCCAACAACATCTGCTCTGATTCATTGGGCAGGGAAACCTGCCCCGTGGAGGTATGAGTAGGTGCACACCGGCAGAGAGGGCTTCATGACTTGGTCTCAGGCTGAAAATTGTAGCTTCAGCCCAGGCTAAGAAAAGTCCAAAACCTTCTCCTTTCAGGGCTCAGATCTGTGCTAGCGATTATCAGGGAACTGGATGGGGGTGCAGACAGACGGGCTGTGCGTGGCACGGCTGGAGGTCCGGCTCACGCAAGGCTGATGGGTGTGATGGCACTTCGCGTGGTGTCCGAGGGGACTCTGCCCTGCCAAAGCCACCCTGACACAAGACATGAGCTCCTGCCACCAGCACCTTGCTGCTTCCCTGCCCACCAGCCCTCCTGAGGCAGGTCTGCAGGAGGCAAAACCACGCTGGGGAAGCAAAGCCCTGACTGCTGGGGTGCTCGGATCCTGGCAGCGCTCTGGGACATGGCTTCGGCAGTGCAGCTCGCCCACCCCACCACCACACCCTGCAGCTGCACCCTTGGCAGGATCCCAGCCCTCTCCACTAGCCCAGAGCTTCAGGGAACCGGATGAGCTCATCCGTGGGCCACGTCCTCACCAGGGCACGGCAGCACTTCCTCCACCTGCAGAAAACTTAATGGGACAACGCTCATTTTTGCATCATCTGGAGCTTTGCTGAAGCCCATAAATCTGGGCAAGCCAGGAGCAAAGTGTCAGTATGAGAAGGGTGCTGCTGGCCTGTGCATGTCCTGTGCATCCCCCTGAGCCAGGCAGGAGCCCCAGGTAGCCTTTCCCTCCAGCCGGTAGCCGTGAGTCAGCCCGGAGGGGAAGGCTCGGAGGTTCATAAACAACTAATGAGACAGATGTTGGTCTGGGAATGGAGAAGGTGGAGCGAGACCTTCTCCAGCCCATCTGCACCCAGTGAGCCCATTCCCACACAGCTCTTGGTGTGGCAGCAAACGTTCGCATCTTCATTCCTCCAGCAAAGAGCATCTGTAAACAGGATTTCTCCATAGGGAGCATGTTCCTGTAATCCTGCCTCATCCTACTTGGGTAGCCGAGTGCCCCGGAGAAGAGACCCCAGCTCTGGGGAAGCCCCGCCATGCCCAGCCCTGCCAAGCCAGCCTCATCCACAGAAGTTGCTTTCCCCCCTTCCCACAGCTGGAAGCAAACGCAAGCGGTGCTACCGAGCAAGTTATCCCCCAAAACTGCTCGGGAGAGGGAACAGCCTCCTCCCTGCCCCCGGCACGGCTGCTCCCCGCTTCCCTCTCTCCTCTGAAATCAGCTCAGCCCTGCTTCTGGCCATATGCTGCCAGCGGTTAGAGAAGCCGAATATAAACACAGCACCTAATGCTCACCCAAGTTTCCTTTCCCTCCCCCCTCGCCAGAATCTGGGCTCTTTCCCCTCTCCTGCTGCCGTTCACCCTCACCCACCTCTCTCTCGGGAGCCGGCGGCGGCGGTGGGCTCCGGCGGGGAGGTCGGGTGCGTGTCAAGGAGCTGGCGATGGATCTCTCTCGAGGGGTGGGTGGCCGGCAGCCGGCTCTGCTGCCGGGGCTCGCACGCCGCCGGGCGGGGGCTCGGCTCTCTGAGATCCTTAGGAAACCGTGGCCTCGGCACCGATCACACACACAATATCCCCGGCAGCCGCGGCTCTGGAGTTATTTGGCTGCTATTTCTACGCAACTCGAAATGTGTTCGAGGGATTACTGCCCGGGGAATAAAGAAGTGGCTAAACATATTTATACTAAAGCTTAAGGAGCCTGTGTAAGTGCACACACACACACACAGACCAGCTGATAGGGGGGTCTGGCACAGAGACTGCAGTGATTTGGGACAAATCCCAGGATTGTCTGTCTGTGCTCTAGTTTAGAGCAAGTGCCTATGCTGGTGCTTGCCTAGAGGTGGCAGTGAGCCTTCGCTCTTGTCCTCTCCCCGAGCAGAGCCGGGCAGCACAGGAGGGCCTGGGAAGTCCCCGGCTGAGCTGGAGCTTTGCTCTCTCTGCTGGCTTGGCCGCAGGCGAAGTGTTTGCTGTGGGCGTAAATGCAGGTACCTGTGCCCACATGGCACACGGTAGGACCTGCCTCCGTCCTCTGTCCTCCACGGGAGGCACAGGCTCGGGGGGATTCTTTGGCATCCTCCCCTCTGCGAGGTGCACGGGGAAAAGATTGGGGTTTGATCAAATCCAGACTGCCTTTAAAACCTGGGAGGACGTGGCCCAGGAGCTCGCTTTTAGAAACATTCCTGTGCCAGCTCCCAGCTCCACCAGCCCACAAGCTCCAGGACATGTTTGGGGGGAAACTCTTTGCTCCCCACTTTCAGGAGCTGTAACAAGTCCTGAGCTACCGGGCAGAGACGTGGCAACGTGAAGTCTTCCAGCACAAACACCAATGTCAGCTTTTTCCCGAAACCACCCTCCCTTCCAACAAGACACCTGTAAATCCCACCAAAAGCCAAACATATGTCTTAAACCTCCCTGCACTGGGGGTTAGAGTTCGAATTGTGCTGCTGGAAAGATTCTTTCGGAGCGCATCTCACAGCCTCGAGAGTATAAAGTGGGTTATAAAGGGTGATCTCTCTCTCACACGTACGCATGGGCACGCACACACGCACAAAATCTAATAAAAAGATATTAGTCGAAGAGTATTTGGCTTCTGGCATTCAACTAACTCAAGCTTCGTACAGACACCAAAGAAATGAAATTATGGGAGCACACAAACAAGAAATTCCAGGGGGATGAATTAATGTTTCATCGCTATTACAGGGCAGAGAAGTACCTGTCTGTCTTCCCTTGCGTTTCTTTTTCTTGTACTTCAAAATGTGAACCCCCTACCTTTAAAAGTCACAGTAGCATGTTTCCTCCAGCCCAAGCCCTACCACCTTTCCATCAAAATCAAAATTGCTTTCATTGTCATTTTAAGGACACATCGGAGGGCTAGCAAACACGCCAAAGTTCAAGGACTTCTTGTAAATCCAGAGTCTAATTTAGGCAGATTAAAAAAAACCTGCTTTAAGACCTTGCTTCCCAAGCTGAAAGGGCTTCGAGTTACTTCTGGGTTATTCAGATGCAAACGCTGTTTTGAAGCACAAGTGCCTGAGCCATCCACCAGCAGCTGTAAATTTGGGGGCAGATGCTCAGCAGCAGCAGAGCTACACGACTCCACTGAAATCAGCAGAATCGAGATCATTAAAGCCAGCTAAAACCAGCCAGTTCTCAGTATTTTGTACCATCTGAGTCCCTATTTCAAGCCCGTTCCTTTCTAGTGGGATCAGGCCCCCGAATGGTACCTTTCAACCTTTGGATCAATTATTGGGGTAATTACAAACTAGAAAAATCACTTCTGTGTCAACCTTAAACGGTATATTTCGAGATATTTTTTTTCCTTCCTATTAAGTGACACATTTCAGAGGACTGTAGGTTAAAAACTCTTTTGAAAAGACCTAAATCCCTAATCTTAAATGAAAGGTTATCACCGGAGGACCTTGGGGTGGGTGGTGACAAACACAGGAAAGGGCCCTGCGTCAGCCAGCGCCCTGGGTAAATAGGGACGGGGAGGAGAGTGGAGGGCTTGGAGCAGGCTGACAAGCCTGATAAGCCAAATCTGCAAAGCATTCATTGCAAAAAAGAACACAAAGCAAACCCAAAAGCAGAGAAACAGCTGCTGTCGAGTCCTTCATTTCTAAAAAAGAGCAAGAAGAAAAAAAACCACCAGAAATACTCTGCTACCCACCGGCGAAGCCCCTCGCGTGCCTCCCCGCGGGGTGGGTGGGGAGGGAGGCTCCAGCATCCCTGGTTCCGCCCCCCCAGACCCACTTAACTGAAGCGGGGCACCCCACGAGCTGTGCAGCCCCTCAAACACATCAACCCCAGCTTCTTCCAGTCTGGATGGAGCAGGAAAGCGATGCAGCCCCAGCTGCAAAGACCAAGGGGAAGGCGATAAGGTGGAAGGCTGATCCCAGCCCTTAAATTACTCACAGCTCCAGCAAAAAAAAAAACAACAAAAACCAAAAAAACAAAAAAAAAAAAAAGCCTTGGGGGGATGTGGAAGCGTAGGGGAACACAAAGATGTTGGTCACCCACCTCTGAATCAGCACCATTTGGCCACGGCCAAACGGCGACCGAGGATCTCGGTCAAACATGTGAGTCAGCAGCTCCCCCAAAAAAAGGAGAAAAACAAGAAGTTGAGAGACAGCGCTGTGTTTTTTCCCCCCGCTTTTCTTCAACAAACCAAACAAAAGAAAGACGGCGCTCAGCCTTCCCACCGACTGGGGAGAAGTTTGCAGAAGCTATGCCAGGAATTTAGATTTATTTCTGGAATGACTTTAATGGGATATTGAAACGCTGCTGTAATTTAAAGGTATTAAACAGCTTCTTCTAGTTAAACCAAGATGAAACAAACCCTTCCCCAAACCACTTTGCTTTGAGCCGACGAACACCAGCACGGCCAGGAGAGCTCAGCAGCCCAACGCGAAGCCCCGGCAGCAGGATTGAACATGCCAGGCCTCGAGTTCACATACAAAAAAAAGCAATTTACAGCTTTTTGGCTACCTCCAGACGCAGCTCGGCCTCGGTGATTCACCTACCTCCAGGCTGCAGGAGACTCCCCGGGGCCAAATCCTGGTTTGCATGCAGCCCCTCTGGTTTCAGGCTCCTGGAAGCAGGGCTGACCCCACTAATGAGGGGGAATTGGGGCTGAGCAGCCCACCGGTGTCACCTGCGAGAGCTTCGTTAGCACCGGGGACCCCATCCCCGAGCGGGGCTGACATCAGCTCTAATAAGGTTGGTGGAGACTTTACCTGCGGTCGAAAACATCCCTGATGTTTCCTTGTGAGATCACTGGTGCCGCATGGATTTCAGCCCAAATCCCAGCCCCCTGCTCGCCATCCCGCTCATTCCAGCTACCTGGGACCCATTTTTATGCAACACACAAAACCATCCTTTTTTTGAGGTCTCAACCCTCCCATCAAATTTGATTGAAATTAGCTGGATTTGTTAGGACGAGGCGGACGGATAAACCAAGGCACAGCTGGATGAACCCTGTTCCCTTAGGAAAGTGGTACCAAAGGTACCCCCAAAAAGCAAACCAATCCCCCCAAACCTTCTAGTGTTTTGATGCTGTTGGAGAAGGGAAATTGTGCCTGTGTTTAAAAGCTGGAAGATTTCCACTTCTCGAGACCTCCAGCCAGTGATGGTAACTCCACCAAAGGTGGCATGGCTGTCCACAAAACCCAAACCAGCTGCTTTGGAGGCTAAAATATGTTTTCCTCACTCTCTGGCTGGAGTTACCCTCCCAGGCTGGGCCACGTTAAGTCCCAGGCTAGGAGAGGTTTCCTCATGGGCACACACAGACCTTCCTAGTCCCACCGGCCCAGACCTGGGATCCTGCCCAGTTTGTAGAGGGAGGAAGTGAAATCCCGGGAAATCCTGGCTTTCCATGCCAGGGAAACGCTGGAGGGGCCCCAACTGCTTTTCTTTCCAGGCTCCTACATTCCCTGCTGCATCTTAACACGCTTCGGCTCTTATGAGACGACTCGGTTAAGTCTGGATTAAATTGATTGCTGTGACATTAACATCTGACCAAGGCTTTTGCCCGCAGCCAGCCGAAGCTGTGCACTTTTGGACTTTACCTAACAAGCTTGCGGATATCCTCCCCTTTCCCTAATGCTTTGGGCAGAGCCGGTTGGTAATCCGTCTGCCAGCCCAGGGGTCATGGCCGTAGGACTTGCTGCTCTGCAGCTCTCCAGCTCCATCTGGCTGAGCTTCTGATCCCAGCCCAGCTCTGGACCTGCGGGTGATGGGTCCCACCTTGCCCCCAAAGTGGGGGAAGCGAGGTCCAGCACTGCCATTGCCCTTGGGCTCCTTCAATGGCCACTTCAGCACAGGGGATTGTCCCTTTGCCATCAGGTCACTGGCAGAAGCCCTTTGGCAATGGAAGTTGGGTTGGGGCTGCAACTCCTCTAGACTTCACCAGTGTCCCCAGACAAGGCTGTCACTGCTGTATGTCAGATGTGTTCAATCCCCCTCTCACCCCACCACTAAATACCGGAGAAGAGCCCAGAAAGGAGGATGGACACCCCCGGGCTTTGCCCCAGCGCTGGCCAAGCACCACGGCTGGTGGAGCAGGACAGACCCAGCCCAGCACCCATCTCCAGCCCAGCAATGTTTTTTGCCCTGCTGAGACCAATATCGAATGGTTGTGGGCCAGGAGGGAGGAGAGGTGCTCACAAGATACCAGGAGAGCTGGCATCCAAAACACTCAGATTTGTATTTTATTTTTAGCAACGTTATTTTCCCATCTTCATTTGAGGGTTTTTTGCAGCAAGAGCAGCTGATGGCCTGGAAACAGGCTCCGAGTTAGGAGCGGGAGGCACCCATCCACGCAGCCCGAGGGAGAGCTTTGAGGCTAAAAACATAGTAAACAGGAAAAACAGCCTAAAAAATAAAGAGGCCACCTTGGACCTGGGAAGCACTACCCCATGAAACGCTGGAAAATAACCACCCCTCTCACCAATCCCCATTTTACGAATGGGGAAACCGAGGCACAGAAGGGGCCAGGGCCAGCCGACATGTTTGCAGCACCCCTGGGACCAAATGTCAAAGCAAAAAAAAGAAAAAAAGAATTAAAGCACTTTTCTTTTTCCTCACCTGCCTGCTCCTCCCTGAGAGACAGGGCTCAGGGTTTTCACTGCGAGGTTAAAGAACCATCAGGAATCCCTCAAGCAGGGAAAGGCTGGAAAACGCTCACCCCAAAGCACCAGCCACGGCCGGAAAAATCCAGCCTGGAACTTGGCAAACCAAAAGCTTCTGTTTGCCATTTAGACAGAAATACATTAGAGAGTCAGACGCTCAAAAAGAAAGACCAGAAAGAAAAGAAAAAAAACCCCAAGCAAGATCAAAATCGCGCAAGAAAAGAGCTGTTGCAAAACACCAAGTCACAGCAGGCAGACCTCTCCCTGCTCCCTGGGCTGCATCGAAAGCTCCCAGCCCCAAAGTGCTCCCCAGCAGAGACCACGCTGGAGCAAGCAACGGAGCAAAGAGCCCAGCCCTTCCCCAGGGGGGCTGGCTTCTCATCCCGGGGGGAAATGAGGCCAATTTGGGAAGTTTGGGAACACCTGCAGGCAAGCTGATGGAGGAGGAGGGGAGGGATGTGGCATTAACAGAGGCTGTGATTGCACCGGGTGCATTACCGGTGGCTGACCCCGCGACTGAGGTGGCACCAGCCCTGTCCCCAGGCATGTCCCCTGTGTGACCCAGATGTCACCCCTGCCACCAATGCCACCCCTCGGGGCTCGGCAGCTGGGACTCCTGCCTTGTCGGGGAGCAAGGAGTCACGCCGGTGCTCCCCGGAGCCCCTCGCCAGGAGCAAGAGGAGCTGTTTGAATCAGAAACACGTTGTCTTATGGATTTGTGGGGCACACTCTTCCGAGGCGAGGAGGTGTTTAATGCAGCCGTCCCTGCCGGGCTGCGTACGTGCCCTTGCTGCCCCGGGGCGAGCAGCCGTCCCCATCCGCTGCCGGCAGAGCACGGGACCAAGGGTCCAGCACGAACAGCGGATGGTCTTGGAGCTAACGCCAGCCTCCGCCGTGGGTTTTCACCTAAAAAACCCCACTGTTTGCAAAGACCATAGGTCAAATTCATCTCTGCCTTGACTTCACCCCAGCCAAAGCACGGGGGCCGCAGCGGTGGGGGTGTCCCACCAGCGCTGAGCTGCCCCGGCCCAAAGCATCCCTCCCCTGCAGACTTCGCCTGCAAACATACCCCAGAGACCTCCTGGGGAAGAGCAGGAGGCTGCTGGCTTTTCCCCCTGGCAGCTAGAAGTCAGAATAAAACACACCTTGGATGTTTCTTGGTGTAACTCAGCTTCCCTCCAAAGAAATCGCTGTCTTTCTAGGGTATGTTTTCTCCTCGCTAGCCCCGCAGCCTGTTCCCCCTTCCCTCTCCAGCATCCTGCTGGTTCGTAAAGAAGTCTCTCTCGCCTTCTCTGAATTTTGGAGTGATATCACAACCTCAAATGTGTTTTTCTTGCTCTCAGGGTCCTATCAACCCCCTGCAGAGGAGCACAGGGCAGCCTATTGCCCTGAGCTGCACTCACGGGGCGCAGAAGTGAGCTGCAATAACCAGGCGCATCTGTGAGCTCTTCAAATCTTTGATACCATCGAGATAGACAGAGCCTGAGACAGGCTTCCCCCTCCCCTTTTTCTTTCTCTCTCTTTATTTTTTCTTCCCCCCGACCTTTTATTCCCAGTGGCCAAGAACATTTAGTCTGGCCGGGAAAAGGAAATCTCATTACAGAATTATGGTTCATTTAGCAGGTCCCACTGGAAGCCCTGCAATAACCACTGGCTTCCTAACAGGATTAGCCAGTGTCTGAACCTCCCGATCTCGCTGCAGTCGTCTCCGCTCCCCACAACAGGCTCAAGGACCCCAGAAAACCCCAAGCAGCCACAGAAACCCAAGATGCAGGTGGACGCAGAGAAGGAGAGATTGAGGGGAACCAAAAATTGAGGCTTCGTTGGTGTGAAAGTGGGCACTGCTAGCAGAGGTTTGAGCAGACATATCCCAGGCTCTCCAGCTACAAATCCCACTTTGCTTTGCTGTCTTGGCCTCTTCCAGCCTGATGGCTCATTCTCACTCAATGGTGCGTGTTGGTTCCCATGAGGAGACTGGGGATATTAACTTCAGAAACACAAGCAAGATGCTGGAGGAATGCAAGTTCTGCTACAGCGTTAAATATGACACACCCTGTCTGCTGCACCTGAACCGGTACCGAGATGTTCAGCTAAGCTGGTTGAGGGTCCTCCTGACACCAGTCTTGGAGTCGACATGAACATGAAGGTTTTTGGTTGGCATCACTTTGCATGGTAACATGTTTCCTGGGATCAGCTCTCTATCGTTAAGAGGGTGGGAGGGCTTAGGAAAAAATAATTCAGAGGAGGAGAAGATCAAGAAAGAAGCCAAATTATATGGGGCCACCAGAACAGCCAAGACCAGGTTTTGCCTTCAGTGATGCTGACATCTCTTTGCTTCTCCCATCCTTGTCCCCACTCAAGACAAGGAAGAAGTGATGAAAGAGCAATAAATCGGGTGTAGCACTGCGTAGGAAACCACCTCTGCGATTTCACAGGGGTGAACATCTGCCTCTCACCACAGATCCGCTCCCGGTGTTTCATTACCGCACCGGTTTATACACGGAGGGAACACAAACGCTGTCCCCAGCAGCAGCTGGCAGAGACGTCAGGCTGAGGATGGCAAAGCCAGCTTTTCCAGCACAGCCTGGAGCTGGCTGCGGCTTGGACGGCAGCCCGGCCCCGGGCAGGGAGGCAGCAGCAGGAGCGTTGCAAAGTATTTCTGCCTACAATGACCGATGAAGACAACGGGAATTATCTCAGTGGCATCCCTTCAGGTGTTACCTCAGAAAGAAGAGGCGCAAAACACGAGCAGGATTTGCCTGGTTTGCCTTCCCTTAGAGCAGGGAGAGGCGGCACAGCGTTGGTTTAACCAAAAGCAAGAAGCAGGAAACTTGGTTAACGAAGTTTGCCAAGACCGTGCTCTCACCACTACCTTACTCCATCACGCATCTACTCAACCTTACTCCATCACACATCTGCTACAGGGAGCTTTTGCCATGGCACAGTCAACACCAACCACCGTAGGGTGCAGCCCTGCAGACATCCAGGTCCCCTGTAGTCCCCTGGGACCATAGCCTGCTACGGTCCTTCTCCAGTGAGGGGTGGGAGCCCTGGAAGGTGTTGAAGCCCACCACAGCCCCACCTCCAGACATGCCTCTCCTCTCTGACAACACGAGGAGCCCAGAGTGTTGGCTCCTGACTTTGACGCTCCAAATGAGCTGGGGTGGCTGAGAAACATCATTAGTGTTGGAGAAAATAAAAGGGTTGTTTTTTCAAGACAGAACTCTGCATCCCTGTACCCGCAGCTCCCACGCTGTTCCAGCTCCACCAGTAGAGGTTTCCATCATTAGGAAGACTTTCGGCTGGAGCTGAAGGGATGCGGTGGCCTTCACACCGCTGCTAACGAAGCCGCGTGGGCAGGGGTTAAGTGCTGGGGGTCAGCCCCATGCTCAGATAGCAGCAGCAAGCGGGGGTTTGTGCTCACAGGGTGAGAGGGACATTCCCACGAAGGCGGTGGGGACCTCATGGGTTTTGCACGACCAGCCTGGGGGACAAAGCACGGAGCGAAGACAGAAGCTGTGGGAAGAGAGGAGGGAAGGGTGATGCAGAGTAGGAAAAGTTTCGCTCATGCACGCAGCATGTAATTCAGTTTGCAGCATCTCACTGAAGCCAAGAACTGAGTAAGAGCCCAAAACGGATGAGGTGTTTATGCGGCTAATGAGAACACACGGGCTGTATTCATCCCTGCTGGCGAAAGCACCCCAGGAGGGTGTAAACCTGCCTTCCACCAACCTCAGACCACTGGGAACACAAGTGGATCCTCCCTGGGGAGGGGTATGACAGATGACTTCTGTCCGGCAGTCTGTCTGTCCTGGGTGCCAGCAGTGCAGTGCAGAGGATGGGCAGGAGAAGGGACTGCCTGCACCTTGCCGGAGCACCACGGCAAGGATGCTCTTGCTCCCTCGGTGCAGAAATTGCCGTTGTACCAATCACCTTGGCTTTTGGGAGGATTTTTTAGCCCCTTTTGGCTTCAGACTGAGCTGGCACAGAGGCGCGGGTGCCCTGCCTTCCTCTGGCCCTTCGGCAGGGACCCCTGAGCACCATCACCCTTCCCAGCATTGCTCCCTACCACCGCTGCGCAGGACAGAAATGTCGCTTGGTGAGCTTGGTTACTTGAATGAACAAATCTGACCTTCTAGCATAGCCACGAACCACATCCAAGAGCATCAACCACCGCAGAGGAGGGCATACGGGGCTTGACCTGGCTGGC
This sequence comes from Fulmarus glacialis, assembly GCF_000690835.1. NCBI lineage: Eukaryota > Metazoa > Chordata > Aves > Procellariiformes > Procellariidae > Fulmarus > Fulmarus glacialis. Next base: position 2,998 of record NW_009199738.1, on the reverse strand, counting down.
AGCAAGTCTTGATACAACTACACACCATACACCACCCAAAGCGGCCATGCAGCTTTCCCCCAGCCTCTTTTCCATTTTCTCTCTCTTCTTCTTTGTTTGTTTGGCCATCCAAGCATTTATCAGCAGCAACAGGGTCTGGCAACCCAAAACTTTCCCTAGGGAAGAAGTTCTGGCATCCAGCAGCCAAGTCAGGAGATTCTGGAAAGTTGCTCTGAGCCTGTCTCATCTCACGACTTGACATATCTCCGCTGTCCATTTCCCTTCCCAAGGAAATCTGATTTGTTCCAAAGTTTATAGTTTCTGTGACCTAATCCCAGCATAGTTGTTCCTGTTTCCCTTTAATTTACTGCCGCAGCTTGTATTAACTGATGTATTGCAGAGGGCTTGAGCCAAGCTAATTGTTTTAGAAAAAGAAAAAAAGAAGAAAGAAAGGGAGATGTGAGGTCCCTTAGTGGATTACGAAAGTATTTGAATGGGGAACCAGCAGCCACCAGAAAATAGCAATAGCTCCAAACAGAAGCAACTGTCCGGAGAGGTGGAGGCTCTCCAGGCCACCCTTCGCAAGGTGCCATCATGCTCCCTGCAAACAGAAATATCTTCCCTGGGATGACCTTGAGGAGAAAGGCAAGGTGGGGGAGAGGAGGGCTGTGATGGCCTCTCTAGCCTGCCGGGGCTGCCTTCGCCCCTCTGGCTCTGCCCAAGGCTGCCTCTGTCGCTGAATGATCAAGGGAGTTTCCTGAGGACAGGAAAAAGGGAAATGTCACCCATCATCCAGCAGGGATGATCTAGGGAACCACAGGCTGCTCAGCTTACCTGAGAAGGTGATGGAGCAAATCCTCCTGGAAGCTGTTTCCACCCATGATGGACAAGAAAGTCATTGGGAACTGCCAGCAGGGATTTATCAGGCGTCAATCATGGCCAATGGACCTGATCACCTTCCACGGTGAGATGATTGGCTCTATGGACCAGGACAGAGCAGTGCAAGCTGTATAACTTCACTTTAGCAAGGCCTTTGATAGAGTCTCCTGTAGTATCCTTGTGGCCAAATTGTGGATATGCAGATAAATTTGGGACAGGGTGCACTCTCAGCTCATTTTCAGATGATACCAGATAGGTGGGAGCAGTTGACATGCTGGAAGGCAGGGCTGCTATCCAGAGGGACCACCATGGGCTGGAGAAACAGCCCAACAGGAGCTCAGGGAATTCAAAGGCAAACACCAAATCCTGCCCCTGGAACAAGATAACCCCAAGTAACAGGACAGGCTGGGTCCAAATGGCTGGAAAGCAGCTTTGGAGAAAAGGATCTGGAGATCCTGGTGGACAAGAAGAACCATGGTTCAGCTTGGCCAAAGCCAGCTACTTCCCTGGGCTGTGTTATTCCTCTCTATTTAGTACTTGCAGGTCTGGACGGTGTCCAGTTCCGGGCTCCCCAGGATAAGACAGACATGGACACACTGGAGGAAGTCCAGTGGAGACCACCAACCTGATCAAGGACTGGAGCAGGAGCACACAGTACACAAGGGGAGGCTGCAGGAGTTGGGCGGCTTCTCCCCAAAGAAGAGACCTAAGTGGAAGCTGGGGAGAAGACAGCCGGAGGTCACCAGGGGCAGGAAGAGATGCAACGGCACAAGTTGAAACATGAGAAATTCTGACTTGCTATTAGAGGGGAAAAAATGTTCCCCACGAAGGTGGTCAAACACATGGGATTGTCATCCTTGGAGTTATTTGAAACTTGGCTTGGTCATGGCCCTGAGCAACCACCCCTGGCCCTGCCTCGAGCAAGGACGCCCATGGTGCAGGCAGAGGAGGCAGGGTGCAAGGCAGAGCACAGAGATTGTAGAGGCTGGGTTTGGAGACCTCACACGCAGTTTTGGAGGTTGGTTTTGAGCAGAAGCCAACAGAGAACAAGACAGAGGAGAAAAAGGCTTCACCTCCACCAGCTCCACCTGATGGGACCGCACAGTGTTTCTAGTACCTGCCGTGCAATGCTCTGGGCAGACGTGAGCTGGGTTCGATCCTATGGGATGCGGGGGTCTGCTCTGCCCCCCCATCCCTCCTCCATCTCCCCTGGGAGACACGAGGCCAGAAGCAAAACCCCAGCGCCGGGTCAAACCGCGACCTTTCCGGGGAGCGCCGCAGGGCTGTGCACAGCTGCCAGCAGAGAAGCATTTCAGAGATGGGGGTGCATGGAGGGGCACCCCGGCACGCTGGCAGAGCCCGGGAGCACAGCCCGGCTCCCACGAGTCCCCGACACCCTCTGAACCACAGCACCATCAAAGTATTAAAGTTTTCCAGGCAAGAAACTTGCTCCTTGTTGTTTTCCTGGCCGACCCCCCCGCCCCTTTACATAAATCAGCCCAGGCTTTTTCAGCATGGCTCCCACAGAGAGGTTGATTTATTCGGGAGCAACACAGGGAGTTTCCAGATTAACACTAATTGCTCTCCCAAATTACTTAATAGTTTAAATTGCAGTCCTCTCTTTGGAAATCATCTCAGACAGTTCAATAAAAAACTATCATCGAAGAGACAACTGCAAATTGATAAAGTCTTTGAGACGAGGCTAATATCATTGCTGTCTGGCAAATTTATTCATCTGAAACAAAACGAGGAGGATAAACACCCTTGGTTGGTGAGGAAGACACCGCCTGCTACCGAGTTGCTTGATTTTCTCTTCCAGAGATACTCTTATTACTTGAAGAGAGCTGCAACAGTGCTGAAACAAGGCAGCCAACGGTGATGCCTGCGAATAAATAGCCCCAGCCTTTTCCTCGCAGAGAAAAAACTAAATTTAAAAAAATATAATAATAATAATAATACGTCGAATGCTTGTGCTAGTTATGATGGGAGACAGGGGCTGGTGCTTCCCTCCGGGGAGGCTGCTGGGGGCCAGTGTGGATGCAGGAGCCGGCTGGCGGCCACCAAGCTCCCGTGGGGTTGAAATTGTCACCCAGGAGGGGAGGGGAAAACTTGTTTCATTTTGGCCGTTTCCCAATTTCCC
>NW_009199737.1:4886-36164 GCF_000690835.1 Fulmarus glacialis | reverse complement strand
CCCCCCCCCTTTCCCCTCCCCTTCCCTATGGTTTTATTCTCAAGCTGTTTTGAGCTTGGTATGTAACCAGAACTTCTTCACTGAGGAATTCTCTTGTAATGGAGACTTTACTTGCTTTCATACACTGTTTGTTTTTTCGTTGGTCCCCCCTGAAAAGAGGAGAGTATTGGCCTTATATACACAGATGCTCTAGAGCTCTGCTGGGGAAAGGTGTGAGGAGTGTTGCTGGCAGAAGCAAAATGACAATACCAGTAATACCATTTTTGCTCCTAGGTGAACAGATTCAAAAGTGAGGAAGAGATTACAGTAAAGCATAAAAGGGGTGGATGGCAAGCAACAAGGTGCAAGAAAACTGTTTTAGCTACTGTCATCGTCATTAATTTAATAAGTGAACAATAATTAAAGTGTTGCTTTGGCAGTGTTTGGCATCCTCCTTAGATTTTCTATACTACTGTGGTGGTGTTATATTTCTTATCGCCAGATAAGAAATCCTTATCCCTCAGAAAGGATAAATAATAGATTATTCCAGTAGAACAGGGTCCCATTTTTGCTTGCCTACTGTCATATATAGAAATCACTGTAGCAGTGTCCTGTAGGAAGAAGAAAAATAGCTTTCTGCCTGACAGAATAGTAATTTCAAAATAATTGTCTGTATATTATACTTTTCTGTTCATGCTTTAACTCTTTTAGCAGATACAGAGAAACAGAGTAATGAGGCACCTAATATATTTTCTACCAATTCCTAATCCATAACATTTCCTATCTGTCACATCAGTGACATGTCTTTGGCTGTATGTTGGCCACTTCAGGGCAGGAAATGCATTTTGTCTCTACCTTACTTGGGTATGCTGTATATATTAAATGATGGGTAAATGTGAAGAGAAGTCTGATTTGCTGAAGGACAAACTTAGTTTTTCTTCTGTATTTTTCTGTTTGGCCTAGAATAATTCTTCTGACTCTTGGTCTGTTATCATCCAGTCCAGTTTGCTGGTGTCATCTCACTCTTCTCTGAACACAGAGATGCTTGCTGATTGTTTTGTTGGTGTTTTAGATGTTGTGGGTTTTGCCCACGGTCTTTCACCCAGACTGAGAAGCATCTGGGAAAACTGTCTAATTTCTCTCCTTTCTTCATTTCCTCTCTCACTTTCCCCACCCCCAGAATACAGCTGGAAGGAAAGGTTTTAAGCTAGGATGTGAGAAATCCCTCTGTAGGGAAGTGGGAATGTGAAAACAAAACCCAAATATCATTTAAGTGCTGCGATAGTTGGTAAAATTGTTTTTGCTGCTCGTTAAAAACAGAACTGCTATTTTACATAGAAGCCATGTAATTGAGTGGCCTATTTTAATATATTACTAGTAAATCAGAATTGCAGGTTTTTATCTACACTTCCACTTTTAGTATGTGATTTTCCTGTAACATTAATGAAAACATTAATGAAATTAAAATCCTACTTGTATGCCTTGTTGAGCAGTTTGGTCTGTTTCATCATTCCCTGGTTTTGCTTTTCCCAAGCTTAGCTGTTATACTTATTTTCCAAGTGTGTTTTCGGTGATACGAGATACGAAATTTACTGAAATTGTTTTGAAAGAGCAGGCTTTAGAGAGCTGTAGCAATATGCATTTCAGCTGATTCATTATGTTTGGTTGTTTTCTTAATTTGGAGCTAGCAATAGGAAAACAGTAGAGTTGTCAGAAGTGTATATAAATGAATTTTGGCAGGTCTGATACCTTGAAATATACATACGATGGGTGTCTAAAATTCACTATTAGTTTAAGACCGTTCTTCAAAATAAGGTGCTGTTTTGCACTTATGGGCAAACCATTAGGTGTTACTGTAAAATGGTCACAAGAGATTTAGTTGTTCTTCCTGATCATTAAAGCATTTAAAATCTTCCTTTTTCAAACAACTAACTTAATACTAAAGTATAACATTGTACTGATTTTCAGATAAATGTATATGGAACACAGTTGTCATCCGAAGCTTGCAGAGAGCTGGGCTTCTCCAGTAACTTGCTATGCAGTTCTTGCAACCTTCTTGGACAGTTCAATCTGAATCAATTGGATCCGTTCTGCAGGCAGTGCTGCCAAGAAGAAGCTCAGTTGGAAACTAGAAAGGTGGGTTTTGGTCCGAATCCTTTGTGGAATAACTTAACACATTATGTTATGTTTATGAAACTTTTCATTTTAAAAATATGTGAGAATCTGGATTATAATCTCGAGGAAAGTGCAATGTTTCTTGATAGTCCAATATAGGTAGGGTCTAGATTTGCAGGCTTGCCATTCTGCTCTAAAATAACATCCCTGTAGGAGCAGAGGAACCTTTGGTTCTGGGATGGCCCTTGTCTAGTGTGAAGTGACTAATGGGAGCTATGTCCAGCTTCTTTAAATTGAAAGATGTATGTGGCATTTGAAGAGGGCAAAAAAAGAGGGTAAGACGACTGGTGTTCTTGATCGCAGCTATTGCTTGGTCATTGACCTATTGTGTAATGTCCAGGATAGTTCAGTTCAGTCCCTAGGAACAAAAGGCTGGTGCAGCCATTGGGTCAACTCTTGAAGTGGCACAAACCTGACAAGCAGGGCTGCTCAACTCCATTCTGCAGCAGTGAGAACAGCTAGAAATATTGGGAATGATCTTGCTCAGAGCCCATGCTGTGCTTCAATCAGTTAGGCTAAGGCAAAACCTTTCCTTCATCTGTAGTAAATGAGTATTTATCTTGCTTAAGGTACATCAGCAAGGAAGAATTTTTACAGAACTCTTGAAAAGAATATATGCTTTCAAATATGTTGTAATTTAAGAGTACTCTAGAATACATTGAAAACCAATCAATTATCAGGAAAGTAGAGATTTCAAGGAGAAGAAGAGATGCTGAAATTATTTTTAATGTCTAAGAGATAGCTAAATAACTGACAACATGAAATTAATGAGGAAATCTAGCAGGTTTCTCCTGTCAATTAAATTCAGCATAATATTAAAAAAAAAAAGTCTGCCTATAATTTTTAACAAAATCATTGATTACAGTGTTAGGTACAATATATTAAACATCAAGAAGCAAGTGTTTGAGATTTGCAGAGAATTAATAATTGGTAGTTCCTTAATATTGAGAGACTATTAAGGTAAGACTGTAAATTGTGCTGTTTCATATATTGACAAGAGAATGCTTGCAGTAGTATTTCTGTAGAATCCTTACGTGACTTGATATCTAAGACTTTTTCTTTGCTAGATATATGAATCCTATAAAGGAAAGTTTGTCTCTGGAAAATGCTCCACTTCTTATATATGTATTACATATCTATACCTATACATACACAAAAGCTGAAAAGTTTCAGCATAAAATCTAATGAAATGCACTAAAAGGGAATGGAAAAATCGGAAAGGGTCTCCACCTGTGCTGTGGTTGTGTACCACAACCAGTAACAGTTGTGGTGGCAGCAGCAAGGCTTCCTGTCCTCACATAAGGAGCGGATGCTTTTATTTGTTCAGGTAATATTCTTGCAGTTTTGCATCAGTGTGCATAAGATACAGCACAAGAACTTGTGAAGCAGGATGATTTCTGTTGTCATTTGTTGGGAAAATAAACTAGCGGAGTTACGCTGCATTTCTGTCAATGTGACTTCTGGGGGAAAAAAAAATCTCTATCAATTTATCAGTAATTTACTCAAGGATGTAACTTAGTTTGTATTGTAAACATTGCATTAACAAAAGTTGGCTCAAACAACAGAATTTAAATCAATAGATATTTTTCTGATTATCCTGAATCAGACCTAGATTTCATCGTGTGGATAATCACACTTTTTGCATAAGGCTAATCAAATGCCATTTTGTGGTCAGGGCTTTACACTGTAAATATTTTTAGTCTCAAAACTTTTTCTATTTTAGTCATGCTGATTGTAGTAGAACAAATAGCATAGGGCTGGATGGGGTCTCAAGGGGTCTCATTTGTTTGACAAATCCCTTCACAGTGAACCAGAATTTGTTGTATATTCATAGGAACCAAGAGATTGTATAGTAAGTTGTTGGTTTTTTAATCTATTTGTATTGGTTTACCCAGTTTCATTTTCTGCTTGTGCTTTCTAGTAAATACGAACAATTTGCTGCTATAGCACAATTCAATGTACATATTGATTATTATTTTATCTTTTCTTACTTCTGTGACATTTTTGAAGAAATTTAATACAAATGATACTTGAGATTTGGAGCTAGCATTTTAAGTATCGGCTTGAATTATAGGAGTGATTATGACTCTATTTTCATGCATTTTCATATCTGGGTTTGAATGCAGGCTTTCTGTACTGTGTGTATGAATGGAAGTACTGTATTGTTCTAACATTATGGTTATATGGTTGAGTGCTAAATTACAGCATTGTTTCTAATATTCTTTTGAATGCTGTTTCAGAAGGTGAACGTTTCTTGTACTGTTACCACTGCTTGGAAATGTGTATTTCGGATTTGCTGATTGTTTTTTTTAATTATTTTTTTAACCTTGTACTGAGTAACTTCCCTTGAAGACTAGCCAGTGGAAAATTGGTGTTGGGAGAAATGACCACGGATATTATCTTAACAGATTGTATTCAGAATCATCACATTTTGGACTGACTTGTGTTTTAACGTGGTGCTGGTTGTAATAGGTGTCTGTAATTGAGCTTAAGATTTTACTCTTACATAAAAATTAACAATCTAATTGATAGTAGCTTCTTGCTAATGTAGTGTTTTCATGATATACGTGCAGAATAGAAAATCTGAATGCTGCCTTTTGCTATATTTTTTTCCCTTTCCCTAGGTTTTTTTTAGGTTACCATAGAAATCTTCTTTCTAATGAAAATTTGATAGTCGAGAGTGAATGGATGTTGATAGTCTTAAAAATTGGTTGTTTGTTTTCTTTTTTTCCTACCCTCTTGCTTGAAGAATTTTTTAATCTTACTCTAAAAACCTGCATCTAAATGTAGGATGTCTGACTTGCTGATTAGCAACCTTATATGTTGCTGAGTTCCAGAGCAAGTGGTGCTCTGGGTTTTGCTAATGCTGTGACTACATGCTTGAACATCTTCAAAGTACATGGATCTTTTTTTTTCTGAACGATTATTCCAGTACATGACCTAGCTTGTTCATTATGTCAGCAGGTATTTGTTCCTGTCATGTGACACAGCATGTTGGTAGTCTGTGCTACAGACAGAGTTGCAAACTTCAGGATTTTAAGTTAATTCTCCTTGTAAGTATGTGGCAAGTGTTAGAAATAGAGAAAGCGAGAGTTAGTTTATTGCATGACTTGCGCCTGAGTTTTAAATGAGAATTTAAAATTAAAGGTAGGGAATAGGATATGTATCTGAGAATTTTTATGTATCATTGCTGCTTTTCAAAATGATCTGTGAAATATGCCCAGTCCTAAAATACTTTGTGCTACATAGCATCAGTGCAGCCTTAAATGAGATGTTTACAGATTTCAACTGTTTCATTTCCTTGAAAGATGTTTATTAATCCTGGTCTTGTTATTGGTCCAGTATTCTGTGAATTGACATTGCGGAAAATAGCTGTGAGGTGCTCTTGTTACCCAGTATTTGTCTTGCTCTTAACTTCTGCTGACACCTGTCCGGTGAAATATTTTGGTTACTTCGTAATTGTACTGTGGGTAAAATGAAAAAATTATTTCGGTTATTTTCTCCTCTTCTAGAGTTTTTGTATTCACTTTCAGACTAATTCAGAAGCTAGCTTCAACAGTATTGCTTTAGACAGCTGCAAGTCTTAAGCCTCAGTCTGTCAGATGCAGAGTACTGCTGGTGTGTAAAACGTAGAAGGATGAAATGGAGGTGAAGCTAACTGTGCGTGAAATTGTAGTAGCAGGAGAGATTGTCCATATTTTGCAGTAGCTGAAAATAGCCGCACTCCATCTGCAGCTTTACTTATGCTGTGTGATCATTTCAGGCATAGCTATAAGCATATTCCATTAATTGTATATTACAATCTTAGATTTATCTCAACAATATATGCATGTCAAAATCCAAATTGATTTTAAGAATCAACTCTGTGGTGAACTTTGCAATACATTAAATTTCACAGTTGCACTGTGCGGGATTGCTACAACCCTTAAAAGTCATCAATATTTCTAAATGGAGCTTTGAAATATATTTTGCTCACTAAGAAGTGTTGAACTTCAGCATTTAAAATTTCTGTTGTCAAGTATTTGTCATGTTGTAACTTTATGGTGTTTGGTGAATTAGATAACGTGACATCAGGTGTAAGCAAAAGTTTGCCAGGAAATTTGAGACATGAAAATGGATGGTTTAGATGGCAAGTTGTCATGGGTAACATCACATGTGTCTATCATACACTATTTCTAAATAGTTTATGATTCTATTGTAAAACAAGTAAACATAATTATACAGAAGTCTATATGCATACTTTTAAAGTTACATAGAGATGGGTAATAACTGCTCCACTGTACAAATTTAAGCAAAAACATCTAAAATCCTGAGATTTTTAGCAAATAACTGTGCACGTATTCAGGATTGTCAAAATATGATAAGCTGTCAAAGCATGGTTTAATAGTTTATTGGAATATCTGGCCTCTGCATTGCTAAGGTAACGAGAAACTTAAGATTATTTTTCACCAAACTTGTACTAGATGTAACAATATAAATAACTAAAATATTTCAGAAACTCGAAATGGATTATTGTGCTGTAAGAGGGGAAGTTTCCAACCTGACGTTCTTCCCGCACCAGTAAATATAAAAGTTTCCTTTTGTTTTGACATGAAAGTATTGTGAAATATTAACCTGAAATAAATGTGGGCAGCTTAAACTTTGGCTATAACTTTAAAAAAAAAAAACAACTTAAAGCCCATCTTGCTTTACATTCAGATCCCCATTCTACATCCTATCTGAACCTAAAATGATTTTCAGTATTTGATTGCTGCTTGAAAGTTAACACAAGTCTATGGACATAACCCCATTAGCTGTGGACAAACAGAATGGATGAGATTTAGAAAATAGTGGTATTTAGTGACCTTTCAGTATTGTGTTTTCTCAACATTTTGAAAAATGCTGAAAAAAAGAGAACCAACGGGAGGAAAATCCTAAGAATGCATATTAAAACACTCTGGAAAATGGGGAGAAAAGTCAAAGCACAGCAGAGGAACCTTTCCTAGAGTTTTATAACAGATTTCCACTGGCCAGTCGAGTCAGCATGTCTTCGTTGCAGTTAAATTGATCAAAACGTGGCAGCTGGATATGTTGCAGAGGTGTTCCCTAGTTGTTACATTGTAACGGGTGCTGTACTTAACCGGGTACTTTGACATGTCTGCGGGAACGTCCTACCCTGTTTCTACCGCAAGGAGCTGAGATTCTTTTCCTTGCAAGTCCTCAGTACTTGAAATTGTGGGAAGTCATTTTAAGAGATGAATGATTCAGCCTGTTTGAACACTGCAAAACCACAGAAGTTCTAGTCTGTTGAAAGTGAAGCCTGGGCTCTGACCCCTTCTTCCACATCAGCCACCCGTTCTGCATAGTATCACACAATTTATGAGAGGTTTTTGTGGGTGAAAAATACAGAGGTGAGGGATGATATACAAAAGAAGAGTGAATTGTACCTATTTAGCCCATGTAATAAGTAGCTGCTAATGTTCAGCTTGGTCTGTTCTGAAGAAAAGATGACTCTCAATTTCACTGAAAGGTAAAAAATATGCCTATACAAATTCAGTTTTCTGTAGTCTACCTTATCTGTCACTCACGACAAAATTGTCACTCAGGTCTTTAAACATTATAGGGTAGGAGATGAGCACGTATACAGAAACTGTTCCTCAGAACGGGTTATTTTAATCCTAATGCATAATACTTATATTCTCCATATGATGTAGTTTGACCATAACTTAAAACCAATTCTTTGGGTGAGGTTACTGTTAGATCTCTCCTGGAAATGAAATAAATATTTAGTGTAATATTAGTAATAAACATGTCCACTGTAATTCTGACTGTGTGCCACTTTTAATAAAAAAATCAAATTGAAAGCTCTCTTAAAACTCCACCTCTTTACATGTGCAGACCTTTCAAATGTGCTGTATGAATTACACGGAGGAATAAGGTGACATTCTTGTTCAGATTTACTTTTTAAAACTAAAAATAGTTTACAAAACTCATGGTAATTACTGAAACTAGAATAACTTGAAATGCTTTTAATGCTTTAGGGTACTCTTGTGTGACCCAATTTAGTTTCATTTTTCAGGGTTTTGTTGTTCTTTTCTTTTCATTTCACTAATTGAAGTGCTACACTCGAAAGTTACTGTTGGCTGCCTTCTTGTTCTGCCAGAGGCTCTTAATGTGAATAGTTCCAATGAAGCAGTCTCATCTGTTCGTTTTTAACTCGATGGGTAAAAATAGAGAACTACTTAGACTTCATTGACATCTTGGTGCTGTAACATAAGTGTAAAACATATCAATACTTGCATAAATGAATTAGAATTTTAGTTTACTTGTAGCTGTTTCTCAAAAACCCCAGCTTTTTCTGTCTTTTGATGTGTTCTATAAAATCCTTTGTCTGCTTTGTAAAAATCAAATTGTGCTTTTACATAGCTGTACTCCTTATTTCCAACATGCTACCTAAAAATGGTTCACGTTCATTGTTTTTACCAAGTGTGACTTTTAAAAATAGCATAATTCAATGGCAGCATATTTTATTTAACACTCAAGTAAATAATCAGAAGTCTGTAATTAAGGCTAATATGTCAAATGATCTCAAAAGTTTGCTTTTAACAAAAAGTGTCTACAGTTCACTTCTATGGGGAATATTGATAGGGAAGTTGGGGAATTGAGAGGATTGTTTTCTCTCTCTAATTGAAAAAGTCTCTTATCAGAGTACCGTCGCTTCAGAATATCATGCACAGTCATTCCTTGTACTAAAAATGTGCTAAGTGGATGTCCTTCTCAAGAACTTTACCATGTACACTTTTTTTCTTCTGAACGTGATGTTATCAGCAATGAAAATTAATGTTGACAAACAGTAGTCCTAGATAAGGAAGGTGCAGCTAGCTAAGACAGAAATTTCCCATCTTTTGTTTGGATCAGATTCACCGAAGGTTCATCTCTGTCAGATAAACTAAGATAAAGGTGCAGCTGCCTAAGACAGAAATTTCCCATCTTTTGTTTGGATCAGATTCACCAAAGGTTCATCTCTGTCAGATAAACTAAGATAAAATACATTATATGTCTGTAGTAGGGCAAGCCTTACCTATGGAAGACCTCTTTCTAGTCTTATCAGTGAAAAAGAAAAAGTTAGGGAAATTATAAATGTGAATTTGCTAAATGTGAGTTAAAGTTGTTGATGTGCATCTGTGCTGGTGAATGGAGTAGGTTTAGCTACTTCAGAGAGCAAAGTTAACAAAAAATTGTCTGCCAGGAGGGGAGCTTTTTGGTGGTTGTGGATTTAAAGGGCAAAAATGTTTACATAATACTGCAAGGAGGAGATTGTTTAACACCAAAAAAAAAAAACCACTTAAATGGATCACACATTTTCTGTATGCTGAAGATTGTAATAGTAATGCACAACTATGTTATGTACATACAGAATAAAAAAGTTGAATCTCCTACTCAAATCAGTACCCAAAGTTCTGAAGATCCCCAAGGATCCAACCTTTCTTAGTAAATTATTTCAGTGCTTAAACACCCTCATTGTGACTTCCCTCCCCACCACCCCTTATATTCAGTTGGAATTTCCTTCCCTGCAAATCAATGAGAGCTTAGATTCTGCTTCAGCTTTGTTCAGAGGAATTTGCCTGTAATACATAGCACTAATCACAGGAATAGCACTAATTCAGATAACTGTTTTTTGACTGTTTGACTCTCTGTTTCCAAACTCTTATTTAGAGTCACTTATCTCCCTTTACAGGATAATGAGTTTTGAATGGGAGCAGTTTCTTTATTGCTAAATTTACTGATGACATCAGTTCTGAATGATGTGTGTGTGTAGCAGTGACTTTATTGGCTTCTGCATTACAGAACAGTAATTCATAATGTTCCTGGCAGTGAGGCTTTCTGACTGATCTCTGCTAACCCACAGATTCTTGCTCATTTTCTGTCTCCAGGGAAGGGGAAGACTAGAGTGATTTTGAAAACTTGTAACTGTCCATACAAATACTCTGCATTCTCTCCCCCATGGAAGAGAAGATATTTTGTAGTTTATATCTCAGTGTGTATTCCTTTATTTTAACTAATCTAGTTTTCTAGTAAAAGTAACAAATGAATTGTTAGTTATAGGCATTTAGGAAAGAGCAGAAGAAACGTGCACGAAAATCTCTTCTTTGTGATTTCATTCTCAGAAGAACAAATATCAATTATTAACTTGTTGGTTTGCTTCCTGGGTGGGACACACTAAAAATTAATTTGCATGCCTTTCAAAAAAGAGCTCATGCACTCTATTTTAAAACAATACCAGTTTGCACATACCAAGCAACTTTGGCCAATAAGAATAATAATAGCTGTATTTTTCCTGACTTTTCTTTGAAGTAAAACAATAGTATGAGTTGATAGGAGATGAGGCGGTTTCTTTGGCGGATCTGCTTATATAGTAATATGAAATCAAAATTACAGTGAATTTCATAAAAACAAAAATTGTTTGCATTGGAAAGAGATTAGTTGTTGGTAAATATTTAGTGGAAGATTGTCTTGTACCTGAGGCAAGTGAAAATTCCAGAGTTTTAGCAGTAATCATAAGTTGTGTTTTACTGCTTGTTCTCAGAGCTTAACTTTATTTTTTTTTAAACTGTTTGATATTAGAAGAGGAAAATGTGCAGATATTGGAGACAATCCAGATATCATAAGATAGCTATTTACCATTATGTGGCTTTATCTTAACAGCCTGTTTCATTGTATGTTTTAAGACATGATGGTACTACAATTTTTTTTCAGCTGATTGCAAACAGCTGTACAAATCCAGTTTGAGTGACACTTTGTAACCTGTGCAGGGTCAGGCTTAGTCAGTAGTCAGAAGAAACCAGTGTGCAAAGTATAGGTGCTATAGAAGTAAAATTAGGGCTAATTTATTTTACAAAACTTTTTTTGTCTCCTTTGGTCTAACACCATTTAATTATGATCAAGGAGCAATCTCTCTTAAGTACCATTTTTTCAGTTTGGTTTGATCTGAATTCCTGTTTGGTTGTAAACACTAACAGTTACATAGCAGCTTCATAGCAGGACTGTAATTTTTCTTCTGGAGTTTTTACCATGAGTAATTGTGATAACAATACTGTATATATTTATAAATGAAGCACCGCTGGAATTTTGTTTTGCAGAAATTACTTCAATTCCCTTCCTAATAGCAGGTGAAATGTTTTCTTTCACCTACGTTAAGGTTCCTTGGTTTTAATTGTTGGAACAATTATTTTCACAATACATATTTTTATCTAACACTATTCTTATGTAAATGGTGGTTTATTCTGTTATAATTACCACTTTCCTTCATCATTAAAGCAGACATGACTGATAGCGTGGTTTTCCTCCTCGCAGTTGTGAAGAGCCATCTTCATTACATAAGTGTGAACTATTACAAGACATTCAGGTGCTTCCAAAAAGCTTTTGAATGAAATTTAACTCAAGTTGATGCTTTGTAAAAGATGAGGGAAAAGTTCAGATTTTGTCACAACAGCCTTAGAAAGGATACTATTAGAATGTTTTTTAAAAAGTTAAGTTATTTTTATAGATGCAGACATGAGTCAGCCTGGAAATCGTAACAGCACTTGTTTTGGATGTTAAAATGGACACTAGTAATAGATTATAGAGTCTTTATTTCATTGCTTGTAGTACTGAACTCACTTTCATGAGCACTAGAACAAGTGAAGCATTATTTTAAAATGAACTAACTTATGAGTTAAGCATTGTGTAATGAACTGACTCGTCATGTTTGTATGCCTCCATACTGACTGATACGTGTCATTCTTAGCATTTACTGTGTTCAAGTATTACTATCTTCTCTGGACATGATGGGATGGTATCAGCGGTAGATATTAACAAGTATGCTTTTGTTGTGGGCTAAGTGATGCAAATAAACCTGTGTTTCTTGCAAGAGACACCTTTGTTTAGAGTTATAAATGAAGCCAATTGATTTTTCTTTTTTTTCTTGTCTAGCGATCTAGAGAGCAACTGTTTGTCTCAGCATGAATCTGAACTTTTTTGTACCAGCACAGTTGGGCTTCAATTACAGCAGAGTTACAAGCTCAAAATACAGACATCGACGACTGAGCTGTTTTCTTTGTTAAACTTTACTTCTATCAGATATTGGCTAAGAGTTACAAACAAGATGTCTTACGTATTTTAGATTCCTACAGTGATCTTGTTCCATAGAAATCCGTGTTTGAAAAGAAGAAATAAACTGTAAGAATTATTTGCAGTAATGAGAATTGAGAAATGCTCATTTTACTGTTGTCGTAAATTTGGGTATACTTAGTTCTTTATACACATATATAAAATAGTTAACTAGATAGAAAAAGGCTATTTATTCCTTTGTCTACTTCTTTATGCTAACTTCTTGACAGAAAAATGCAGATAACTGTCAGTATCAGAGGACCAGTATAAATGTTCAGTGTATTAGTGAGTGTGCAAACTAATATCTAAATCTAGGATTGCTGATAGAATTGTTGTTGAACGTTTTTTAAAGAATAATGAGTAGAGACAAGGTAAGTGAAGTTTATAATCTCATTATTCCATGTTTCGTCCATCTTTGTAATTATTTCATGGTTTAAGTCCAGAGGAACTTTAATTATGCAAGCTAGTAGCTGAGCTGTTTATCAGTGCCTTTTTTAATTATAATCTTTATTTGGGCGGTGAAAAAAAGCTTTAAAAAGATCTGGTATTTTTGATCTCTAGAGTGTTGTTTTATAGCAGTTCTGGGTTTTAACAGTCAAATCTTAGTTTTTATCTTAAATGTAATGTCTAGTTGAAAATGTAAATGTAGTTAAGCAAATTTCTGAAATGTTGGTCTGAGCAGATAATGCAATGTAACATTTTTAGTTCTGTTTCCTGTGGAAGTAATGTTACTGATTAGTTCACGTCAGGAAAGAAGTTGTAATTTCCCTGCAAATGATTAGAGTCTTTCTTATGTTCTAATTCATAGTATTTAGGCAAATACTGAGTTGGACCTGAATTCAGAAGATGCATATTCTGAAATGAAAATGTATTCCTGGCTGTCCAGAATGCCTACGTAGATAGGTGACAAAGTGTTAATAAAATTGTCTTTGAGATTTCTCTTGTACCATGTGTGGTTTGCTTTTATGACTTGTCACTCCTTTTTGAGAGGGGTTAGTACTCATTAAATTTTATAGTGAAAGCTTATTTTTAATTACATGTATTCCCAGTTCATATTTTAAGTGAAAAGTGAATTTACTTTATTTCAGTAAGGTTATATTTTAGCATGTTATATTTTAGCATGTCCTGACTTGCACATTTGTTATGAAAACACTGTGTAAAAGAAAATGAAAGCAGAGCTCTTAATTGTTTATAGAAGGTAATGAGCTGAATTAAAAATTTTTAACTGAAACTTATTCTGTCAGTTTCTCTGTAAACAGTGGGGTTTCAGGGTTGGAAGGATGTGATTTTTGTATACAGTATTGACAACTATGTTCTAAAGATTAAAATGCCTAACTTTACAATATGAAGTTCTATTTTAATAGCCAGAAAAATCTGTTGTTAATTATATTTAAGCTTCAGCAAACTATAGAATCAATTGCATGTTGCCAAAAAAACCCAAAAAAGTTTAAAAACGTGACAGTACACAAGATCAATAGGAGTTTTTACTTAGGTACTACATAGAATTGAAATGAACTTATACTTTGCTTTAAGAACAATGAATCTGAGTATCTTGCATAGCTGACAGAAGTGATTGACATCTAAGTGCAAGCATTAAAGTTAGCCCAGCCTGTATATATTACTTCAGGTAAGGCCAATGAACGTGATCTATCATCTTTCTGCAATCACAATTATCTACAAAAAACTACTAATAGTTAGCCCAAATGAGAAGTCTAAAGTCACTGCCTTATCTTTATTATAAACAGTATTTCACTGTCCAAGTTAGGTTTAAAAAGGAAACTAAAATTTCACTTAATGAGACTTTCTTAGCATCTTTGGGGAGGAAGAAATAAAGTTTTCCTGTTACTAATCCATAATTCCCATTGTAACATGTCCAATTGCTTTTATTTTTTTTTTTAAATGAAGCTTTGCTTCCAGCAACAGTATATCTCAAATGATCTTCTTTTTCCTGTTTTTACATTTTTAATATAATGAATGGAAATTATCATGTATCTTGAGTGAACAGTTAGTTGTTGCATAAATTGGAGTCAGGTCTGGAATTGTGATTCTGTTTAGGATCTTTGTCTGCAGTTACTATCAACACAATAGCGTATTGTCTCCTCAAAGAAAAATAGTTCAACAGATAATACACCATAAGTAAACTAGTAATTTAGATTTTTTGATGTCATTAACAGCTTCTCTTTATTATTACAGCTTTATGCAGGAGCTGTCCTAGAGGTATGTGGATGAAAATTGGGAAGGTTCCCTCAAGTCCAGGGTAAGTAAAGCCACTACTGTTCTTTCAAATATGAAGTACTGTCACAGTTGAATGACAAAATGTGCTTTTAAGTACTACTACAAGTAGTCATAAATTTCATATAATATATCAGGAAAGTTGCATTGACCTGAAACTCATGGAACTGGTCACCAATAATTGATAGATGAAATTATGTTGTGTGCTTATGGAACTACTTTCTTTTCACAGATCCTGCAGTGTAATTGTTTTGTCAGTGGGTAATGACAGTCAACTAAAGTGAATGGAATACAGTAGAGTAAAAGGAAAATCAGTACCATCAGTGTATGGTGGGAAGAAGCTGCAGGAAAAACATCTGTGAGAAATTTCAAATTGGAATTTTCTTATAAATGGGGTGAAGAGCTTAGATGATAGCAGTACTTTCATTTCCCCCCGCCCCGTAATGAAGATCCTAATACTGTACTTTGGACATAGCTGGACATAGAGAAGAAAGACTAATCTAGCTTTAGACATCAAATTGCACAAACAGCACATCTCCATCTACCATGGCCAGTATTAATACCTCCCTGTTTGAAGGCTGACTGACAAACAAGTTAAAAAAATGTTTAAAATGCCAAAACAAGAATTGTTTAAATGACTTGTCCTACTACAGAGGCATGAGGAAATTAACTCTGTTAGCACAGGAGTCCATATTATCTCCATGACCATTCAAATTTAGCAAACAAAAACATTCCCAACTGTTGTTGCCCATTCACTTAGCTTCTTTATGGTTGTGAATTTGTAAGTTAAGTGCTCTTTTGAGCTATAGGTTTGAAGGAAAAGGTCAACCTGTTAGCCTGACTCCAGCCTGTATTATGTCCTCAGTTATCTTCATGTGTAGGTCCTAAAAGGGAATGGTTCTCAATTTCTGCTGTGTGCACACCATAAAACATGTTCCAAAAGCTTACAGTTTGAAAGGAAATTTGAAAATTTTCAAGATTTTTTTTTTTCTCCTCTTTCAATCCTTGATTATCTAAACCTGCTCAAAGATTTACGTTCCATTAATCATATAGTTTGCTTTTTAAAATGACTGCATAAATTTCAGTGGTTTTTCAGTAGGTTCTCCATTTTGACTACCAGTTCTTCTTTGGTATAGTAAGAAGAAAAAAAGGACTGACTAGTGCACTTAACGATCTCTTTTGCCTTTTCATCACCAATTTCTGCAGTTCTGCAATCTAAATTTATCTTGACCAAATTTAATGCTAGGGTATTAGAACAGGTTGAAAGAAGAGATAAATTTTAAGAGCATACTTAAAAATTTTAAAAAGCAGTAGAATATATTCTTCTAGCTGGTGTTTGTCCTCACATTAGTATTAATCTCAGAATATTTTTACTTAGATTTTACCCTTTTAAATTCAGTATTTAATGTCTCCATCTTAAGACATTAACATTCAAGAAGTGTTTTTATTTCAACTTTTCACTTGGATGTTTGCTACTGAAGTTAGGTTGCCTGAAGGTCATGCTGCTGCTTTTGAAGCATTGTCTTTGTAGGCTTCATTGAACTGTGTAGCCTGTCATTGACAGTGTCTCATTGGAAATAACTCTGATTCCTTTCCCATAGCTTCTGTTAGGATTTTGTTGGGGTTTTCTTTTTTGCAGGATATGCACAAAATGGCACCACTAATTTCAGGACTGTGTATTTATTAGAATTACTTGGATTAGTATATGTTACTTCTGTATCTGACCAGGAAGTCTTCACCTTTAAGTACCGGTGTAAATTGTTTTGTCGCTTGGCTTGCTCCCACAGACTTGATTTGTCATGGACTACTTCTGGATTATATTTCATTTCACCAAAGGATTAACAGTATTTTTTTATAATGAGATTCACATCTTAAAATAGTTAAGGATTAAAATCTGTTGAATTAACAAAGGTTTGTAAAAGTTACACAGTAAGGAAGTTACACAGTTGGAAAAACCTGTGCGTTGCTCGTGGTTACTAAATGCGATATTCTATTGTCCTTCTGTATCAAAATTTCTATCAAAATTACTGGTGTTATAATTTTTAGCTACAAATAGTTTCTGAATACACCTGTGTGCCTGAAATGTGAGAATCATTACATATGGAATATATTTATAGATACTGGGAAAGCAAAGAAGTGACAAGTGATGAAAACAATCTAGTCCCTGGCAAGATTATCTCAATCTTAAACTGGATGTTATTGTTTATAATATCATAACAAACTACTAAATGCTTTTGTGAATATGGCCAAGGATGTCCGTTATGTTTTCCAAATACAGCTTCTTGTGATAAGTCAGGTAACAGACCACATTTCTGTAAGTCTCTTTAATAAGTTCAGTACTGGAATATTTTTCCTGCTATGTTTCCCTTAAAAATAAATTGCTCCATTATAAATGCTGTACTGTAAAATTAATTCCTGTATTACCTATATTTTGAAATTGTTCTGTATAAAACTGTTCTTAAATATTTATCATTTAAAAGCACTCCATCAAAGTAGAACATTGAAAACATAAGTGACAAGATTCATAGATGAAGCAATATCTTATTATACCAGGTAACACAGAAAATGTGACAGGTTTTGGCTGACATCCATAAAACTAAGGCTCTGAAATAGAATAATAAATTAGCTGGGTCAATGATTAATCTAGCATATTTGTTTTAAGTTGGCTCTTCAGTGGCAGCTGTGTTCTGTTCATGATGCGGTAGGAGATCAGTGTCTAGACTCCTACGTTCTTTCCAGTTTGTTTAACAAAAACTGAATTAGGCTGGGTTTTTTCATTAAACATTTCTTTCGTATTTCTCTGCATTCTTTTTGTCCATCAATAGAATAACTTTCACCTCTCCCTGTGTGACTCTCTTAGTTAAGAAATGGACATGCTCCCAGCAAATCTGTTACAGAAGCAAGGTCCTTAATCCTTGAACTCATGCAGTATGCAACTACATTAGATCCTCCAACTTCGAGTCAGTAAGCACTCTATTACATTGACCAAGTTCTGTAAGTGTGAGGGGGATTCTTTTAGCTACTAAAATGTAATTTTTTATGGGATTGTATTTTTAGGTAAGATCACTTATTTCCTGGTTATTTTACTCCAATTTTTAAATAGTAAATTCTTAAATGGTGAAAGAAAGTTAGAAAGTTACATTAACCTTAGATCTTGCATTGACAGAAATGTTAGTAAAACTCTTGCTAAGAAATGTAGCGTATTGTAGTGGGAGACATGTATCATTTCATCATAATATTTTGTAAACAGATGATACACAAACTAAAACAATACTTCTCTTCAGATTTAGAAATGTCTCTTGCCCTACTGCTTCTACAAAGTACCCTGTCATTGGTTCTTTGTGAAGTTTCTTCTTCAGGCTTGATTGGAGCTCTGTCTTGGATTTGCTTTTGAAAGCATGTGGTGCTTTGTGTAAAATCATGAACAGCTGCATTGTAACTTCATTAATAGACTACAAATAGTAGTTATTGATGTGCCATATGAATTCTTAAATTTAAATTCTTATCTCAAACTGAGGTCCCCAAAAGGTAAAGAGCTATAGCCATTAAAATGTAAATGAGTGCTTGATGTCTGCCGTAGTTCCGTCTTTTTGCTAGGCCCTTATGGTATCTTTTGAAGCAGACTCATGCGATCTTCAAAACTGCAGAGCATGTATTTGTCCCCAGAACAAATTATTAAAGACTCTGAGGAAAAAAATTAATGCTTTTGGTTTGCCTGTATTCCCAGTGATTTACACATTCACATTTTCAGCAAATATTGCTGGTTGTCTTAGCAATGCTTAGATATTTGTGATGTAATTAAATGTTGGGTTTTCCTGTCTCCATAAAATATCATTCTCCTACTCTTCCTTTTGTTTTGGTTCCTTTTCTCTTCCATAGGTTTAACACTTGGTAATTAGCAATGCCTCAATAAAACCATTGTTTTATTTGAGTTTACTTCAGATACAAAATGGTCAAGTCCGTGGTAGGGTCAAGTCCTTTTTGCCTTTTTTATGTACAAATCTGACATTCTGCACGAACTTGGTTTTTTAGTAAATTTTTTTTTTCACTTTTAAACTGCTTGTGTCTAATAACTCAGGGCCAAGTTAACCAAACTACCCTTTATTTCATTGGTTTATGCTAAGTAATATTACATTTGCTTTCTGTGTATTGAATTTAACTCAGAACATCTATTTATAGATAATCTTAGATGTACTTTAATCATCCTCTTGTGTGTTAGTGTTAGATCACTTCAGTTATTTCCTGTAACACATTTTGTATACATTTAGTCTTTCTTAGAGTTTTAAAAATCAGTTGTATATGCTGTATTGAGTTGCACGAAGTACCGTGCGCCTGTTTGATAAAATGTAAGCCTTTTGAAAGATAGTAATAACTCATGTGCTTCCTATTGCTAATTCAATGTGTGAAACATTTAAATGCATACAAAAAGACTTTAAATATTTATCAAAAAACAGATCATCCTTTATACTAATTTTGAAACATTACTCCTTACTCATGAATCATGATGGAAGCATTCCTTTCTGATGTTGCTTTCCAGCACTAACAATTCTTTGCCCTGATCACATAATGGGCTCTTTTGTTGTTATACTGAGGGACAGGAGGGGTAGTCACCTTCATCAAAAAAGTATGCTGCTGCTTTTCAGTGCACAATCAGCATTTTTGATGAGATTTATCTGTAATATAAAGCTGTGTATCTGTACACAGCATCAAGAGTTTAGAAGCAGCTAAAGGGTTCTGTTTACTAGAAAAATAGCATAGACTGAGAAGGGTATGTCCACTTTAAAAAGTTGAATGAATCCCCATGGGCATATGTAGTCTTCGTAACAGTAAGCAGTGGAATAAACCTGAACTAAAAGCACAGTTTTTTAAATAACGAAAGGATTAGAAGTTTGAACAAGTGGACTTTTCCATTACTGGCAGATACTTAATCACATTAGAGTCTTGCTAGAAGACTTGCTGTGGCTTACCAGGAGGAAAAATTGTGCAGTAAAAATTTATTGCTGATCTTGTGCTGAAGATTTGACTAGTTCTGACTGAACTGAAAAAAAAAAGATCTGAAACTGGTATAATAGAGACAGAGAGGTTTTTTTAATCTCCTGCAGGCCTTGCTGATTTGAGGCCATTATAATCCTTCTGATGCGTGTAGAGACAGACAAGGTTAAAAATGCTTGTCTGTGTGCATAGCTGTTTGAAAACTAGTGTGTGATTTTACTGCCATTGTATATTGGCTCTTATTCAAGTATTAAGAGGTAAGTTTAATTTTTTCTCAACATCATTTTGTATTTTTTCAGTTACAGATCAAGCAGGAGATCTTTGCTCCTAAAGCAGGAGTCTAAATAATGTGAATATTCCTGAATGTAGATATCCTTGGTAGTCTGGATCATGCTCTT
Source organism: Fulmarus glacialis (assembly GCF_000690835.1). Lineage (NCBI taxonomy): Eukaryota > Metazoa > Chordata > Aves > Procellariiformes > Procellariidae > Fulmarus > Fulmarus glacialis. The sequence goes on along the minus strand of NW_009199737.1, from coordinate 16,260 downwards.
GATATATAACAGTAGGTGGTCAACTCTGTTCACAAAGAAGTTATGCCTAGCATACAGATACGCAACTCTGCATGGAGCGATGTGGCGTCATGTCCATTTTCGGTCAGGAAGTTTTCTTATGGTATATCCTACTGTACATCAGAGACAATAGTGCAGGTGTGTGCATGCATATACATAGACTTGCCATTTGGGCATGAGTGATTCTTAGATTCCTTAGTAATCTCCACTTAGGACTCTAGGCTTTAATTCCAACAGACTAGTTTTCCCAGACTTTTATCAAAACAAAGAGGTCTGTTATATCAAAACAAAGTGACACTATAACGATAGCAGTGAGTTTCTCCATTCTCCTGTATTCACAGGCAGAGGCTGCTATTAGGTCTTTAAAAGCACTGTTTAGTATTGCCTTTCTTTGCAAAACAGTTTCGTGCTGGGCAGGCTTTAAAATGCCCATACACACCTGATCCTTTTCTCTGACCTTTTAGTTGTGGTTGATTGCATGGCAATCAAGTCTGCTGTGTAGGCTCACCTCAGGGTTGCCTTCAAACAGAAGGCATATGCTTTGGTATTGCAAATGTTTTATAAGAGAGTAAGGTGAAGTGATTTTCCTAACATTATGTGAAAGGACAGTTGCAAAGCTGGCAGTGGAACAGCTCTGACTTCTAGTCTGGTGTTTAATTCACTGGAACGAAGTGTCAGGGCACCAAGCTCAGAGTTCATCTTGTGAAAGTCAAAGTGGAAAATGCCTTCCTCGCTCACCCATGGTTGGATTATATAAATACTTGTTTCTCTGCAGTGTGTAATTTCTAAAGCTGCTCCAGGGAGAGGAAAACGGGGAGATAGCTAGGATTTTAGTACTCAGCGTCAAACTATTAAATAGTGGTGTAAAGATGTGCAAGTAGCCTTCAGACATAGGATCATAGGAAGCAACAATCCTAACCCTATCAATTCCATTCAAAGGCTGTTTATTCAATTTAGGGCATGATTTTGTGGAAAGAATAAAAAAAGTGTTTGATGGGATAATCTGTATTTTCAATGCATGTCAGTATATTAGTTTCTCACTTCAGCTTCCAAAATTGAGAACGTATAAATTATTTGTACAGTGAGTGTTTTTCTTTGTTGCATTGCAAATTCAAGTAACTAATGCAGAAAGTCACTATGATCAGCATTAGAAATAAATATGCCATTAACAGAAACCAATTTTGTTCCAGCTGTCTGAAATTTCAGGAAGAATGTTCTGTAGTGCTTCAGCTTTCAGAAGATTTAGACATTTGACATTGATACAAGTGTGTAATAGCTACTTTTAAAGTGATATAATGTAATACTGCCTATAGAATACTTTCTTCTTTCCCCTAATTCTGTTCCCATTTTATGTGAGCTTGTTCAGTCCAATAGTGCAGCCAGAGAACAGCCACTCAAGTCTAAATGAGCTTTCATCTGTCGCTCAAGTAACAAACCCTCACACCTGTTACAAGCTTGAAGTGCTGTAACCTGAGTTAACCCCCAGAGGCCATTCTTTAATACAATGGAGTTCCACAGTTCAGATTTGCTTCTGAAACTTTATCCATTTTACTGTGCTCTTACAGTCTTTCTTTACGTTTTGCAATTAGTTACCCTCTGTACTGACTACTTCTTACAACTTCCTTTTCATATAAAGCCCTAGAGACTGATTTCGGCTTTAGATTTAAATTGAAAAAAATGTGGAAAAATTCCCCATGAAATAGTTCAACTTGTTGTGGACTTAACAAAGAATAAGAAATATCTTTGCCACTTTTTTGCATGTTACTGTTGATGACAGCCAAGACAACTAACAGGTCACAAGGACACGCGAAGCACTGAAGTTGAAAATAATATCTTTGTGAGTTTAAATCAGAATTGAACTGCATTATGTGAGCAAGTACTGGTTATTTAGTGCTATTTGAAATTGTTATACAAGTACAGCTTACAATATGACATTAGTGTATAGTTCTATAGAAAGAACGAAAACAAGCCTTATTTTCAACTTGTTTATACTGTGTAGCGGTTGGTGCAGCAGGCAGAGTGTATGATTTTGATCTGTACTGGGAGCACAGTGGAAGAGGGAAGAAAATAAATGCCGCTCTGTATATACATATTGAGAAAGTGTTAAGGTAACTGTCTTACAGTAATATAAAGATAGGTATAAAGATGCCAGGGGACATCTTTACAATTACTGAGGAAAGTACTACACTTTGTGAGGCAGTGTGAAACATTAGTCCTGAGGTTGCAGTCATCTCTATGCACCAGCAGGATGCACTGCAATTTGTGAGAGATTAATTGTTATCTAACCTTGAAAAAGCAGCTTTAACATGCAGCTAGTACCTTTGTAAGAGTCAATCTGTACTGCCTATCTCAGACCTGAACTTCTTTCCATGTTACATGACAGGCTATGGAGTCCATCTTAAAGCTGATTGCCTTTAGGAGTGTCAAGAGAAGAGGAGATACCAGCTTCTCTTCTTGTTTTCTGTTCTTGTTTTCTTGCTGGTTTTCGACATGTAATCTCAGATATCTCTGCAAGACAAGATTGTCCATCTTGTTTGCAAGAATAACATCTCTACCCACAGTTTCCTCTTTGCCCTTTCACCTACACCGCTGAAGGTTGTGTGGAGTGTGTTGATGGAATGCGTGTCGTATTTGGCCTCCCTCACAAAGCTTATCTTCAGCCAGATTTTGATCGCTCTAATGCTTTTCCTCACGTTTGCGTATCACAGCAGCATATGGGCCACTCTACTGAAGACTGTCAGTTGTACATGCAGATAAACTGATTTAGACAGTTGCATAGTGTTTGAGGAAAATCCAAGCAGATATGAAGCTTGTTTGGAATACTAGCAAATATTAGTATTCAGGCATAATAGGTTTAGTTTTATTAATTTTGTGAGGATATTAAGAATTTTAACATTAAAATACCTTCTAAAGCATCATTCCAAAAGAAATAATTTGGGGAATACTAGCTTGAATGTAAATTTATTTTATGCAAGTGGAGAAGAGTTTGATTATCTTTCTTTCTTTTCTCCAAACCATAGCTTTTGTCAGGAGCGATAAGCCAAAACTCTTCAGGGGACTGCAAATCAAGGTGAGTAGTAACATAACTTTTTTATCTGGGATGTTAGGAAGAATTAAGCTTGGTAGAGACAGTCCTTCTGTGGATTGTTCCTTATTTGCTGATCAAGTAATCGTTTACCAGAGGACATATATTTGCATTGCCAGTATAAATCTATACAAGTTCCTGCTGCTAATATTAATTGGGTTATTGCTCAGTAACTGGTACGAATTCTTTGTTGTTGTTGGGGTTTTGGGTTTTTTGGGTTGTTGTTTGTTTGTTTGTTTTTAATCCAAGAAAAAATATACTGGAACCCATAAGTAATAGCAGATGGCAAAAGAATGTGAGGAATGCTTGCATTCTGTCCTTATTCTGTGGATATCTTGGATTTACTCAAGCTTATTCTGCCATAGTTTCCTTTTCTCCTGTTCTGTTCTCCCCTCATTTTCTGATGGAGCTGCCGTTTCCAAACATTCAGTGATTCTTAGATTTTTCTCCTCCCTCTCAGAATTTCCTTGCTGTGTTCTATGATTCTGTTTTTCTTTATAGTCTTCAAACATCCAGCTTTATAGAAATGCATATACTGAATGGTGTTTCTTATGACTTGCATATATGCAAAGCTGCATAAGCTGCACTGCCTTAAGCTCAAACAATTCTTTGGTTTCAAGATCTAGTGTAAGACTTCACCTTCCTCTTAAAATCCTGTGTGAACTTCCAGCGTACTTCACAGATATACATCTTGATTCTCACATCTTGTGCTCCCGTCTCTATTCACCAAATGGCACCATCTGGAATCATAGCTATGCATGGCTGCAATAAGTGATTTGTCTTCTCAGCAGCAGATTCCATCTAAAACAGATTTCCTCTGTCTGTCTCATGCATTCATGTGACTTGTGTCCTCCAATTTCTTTCAAAACCTTTCTCTCCTTCTGCATGTCTGACTGTTTCATTTTTATTTTAAACTTTGTAGCTGTATTGAACATCAAAGCAGTCTAGACTACAATTGGTACAGAGCACTACCAGAAAAAATATAGTACAAATGGATCTAGTATTTATTTTACAAGACTTTTGGAAAATGGATTAGAGATGCCACTAGCTTCATTAAGTAAAACCAACTAGGTTAGCTCAGTAGGGTAAAGCAAAATACTCCTGGGGAAATCTTGCCATAAACTTAAATGGTTAGAGCCTTTTGATACTGTTAAAAGCTTTTATTTGCATTACATATTTTGTGACTTAGTGAGTCTTCAGAAGCATTAAAGTATTATGTTGCCAGCAAAGCTTAGCAGGCACAGATACAGCACAGCAGGAAAGAATGTGATTACATTAGAAATTGATAGTAGAACTTCGAGCTGTTAAAGTGACTGAAAATTTCTAAAATGGTAAAAAAGGCTATTGATTATATGAGAAATATCATTCAGCTGCTTGATTCAAAAAACTTCGGTAACTTAAAACAGTTGAAGTAGAATACCATCTTTCAAAGCTAGGCTTATGGCACTGCTCCCCTACATATGCATTAGCTTGTGTAGTGGGCCAAGGAGAAGAAGAAGTAGATGTTTCTCACACACACACACACACACATCTCTCCATTTGACTTGTTCCTCCACTTTCCTCTCTTTGACAATAAATGCAAGTCAGAAGCCTGAACTGAAGCTGTTTCCTACCTGTTTTACTTAAGGCAAGTAACTCCGTTCCGGATCTTAAGATAAATATTTACTGCTCTTAAATTAATGTGTTGTAATTTCCTGTGAAATGAGGCCTCTTTGTCTGTTACGTTTCCTTCTTTTCTCCCACTCTCATTCCTTAGGACTAGGCAAGAAAGCATCTAATCCAGAGCTGCAAACACTGGCCAACTGCTGCTGGTGAAGTGTGCAACCTACAGCATCTCTCTGTCTTTAAAGCTTCAGTATGGTGTCTCCCCTCTTACCAGTTCTTCCTTTGCATACACACATGCACACAAACTCTAGCTTTGAACATCTACTTCTCCTTTGAATCTGGACAGTAGGTGAAAAAATACTGGAGGAGAGAAGGTAGCAGCGTAGGAGAGAACAGGCTGAAAGACCGATCTCATAAACTTAATTTGATTTTTATAGTTCTGTCTTCTTCAAGAAAAGTAGAATACATTGTTGTTAAACACTCTGGTAATGGAATTAATAAAATCAGAACAAAATACATGGCACCGGAATACTTAGAGCATTGAGCGTTGTCAGAAACAACCAAGCTTGTCTGTTTTGTTTTTTAAGAATTCTAAGCTTTAAAAAGCCAAAGCTTAGGTTGATTTCTTAGCACAAATTGTATTGCCAAAGTTTGCCCAGAATACTCTGATTTAATTTAGTGCTCTGTTCTTAAGTATTCATACTTCACGGTGTAAGTCTTTGGACTTTTTACTATTCTTGCTTTGACATCTTTCTAACTGATTTATATCAATTAGGGGGTGAGAGGAGTGTTACTACAGAGAATGCATTTCCCAGCCCAAGGTAACTGACTTTTTTTATTTCTGCAGTATGTGCGTGGTTCTGACCCTGTACTAAAGCTGCTGGACGACAGTGGGAACATTGCAGAAGAACTGAGCATCCTCAAGTGGAATACAGATAGTGTGGAAGAATTTCTAAGTGAAAAATTAGAACGTCTATAAATCATTGCTTTCAGTCCCCTTTCCTTTTCATGTTTTGTCATGGTAATCTTCTCAGATGTAGTGTGCTACAATTGAAAAAACATTCCAGCTTCTATATTAATTTTAAAATATCTGTTGTGCTGTACTAAACATCTTGCAATTAGAAGGGGAAGCTTGAGCACACATATCTGACAAGTTGACAAACAGACTAGCTTGTCTTAATATATTTCAGCTCCTAATGCATTTATCACTAACAAAATGCTTTGTTTCAAAGTTAATTATGCAAATATTAGTTTGTTATAATTGGACCTGTTTTTACAAATGCTCTTAAAACTGAAGAGCTTCAAATAATTGAAATGATTACCATCCTTTTTATCTGCTGCTGTTGTTAAGAAAGTCAAAACCAAATGCAATGTACTATCTCCCAAAGAAACTTGACTGCTAATGCCCTCTTCTTTTTTGTATTTGAACTGTCCTTTTTATAGAAGCATTGTTTACAGTAAGTATTTAGTTCACAGGTTTTGAAGCTGATGGAGGAACTCATGCTCTGGTACTGTGAAACATTTAGTAAGTACACTGTAGTGAAGACTACATAGAAAACCTCTGAGGTGTATGGAAGTCAGATGTCACGTGTGCTTTACATTAAGTGTTTTACTTCAGAAAACATGAGAATATAAGTCTTGAAAAACCTTTCCTTCTAATTTTCACAAGTTTATTGGAAGTCTGTTTATCAAATGAATTTATAAACTGTTCTTTTAAAATGTATATTTTTCTTTCTCAGTTGAAATTTATGTGAACAGGGAATATAGACAGTATGTATGGTAATGAGTCAAATCCATTATGACTTGTCAGGTTTTTTCCACTTAGAGTGAATAAATATGGTAAGCAAGAACAATGTGTGGGTTTTTTTCTGAAGTCTAATTAGCAAATAAGTCTTCCCTTTAAGTACTTCATGTACACCCGTTTTTGGTTGGATGGGTGTTATGCAATGGCCTAAAATGGTACTCAGTTTTTCTCTTCATATATGATTTTATATCTCAAGAAATTTCTCTAAAACTTACAGATTTTATTCCTAGCTTGAGAAAAAATCATCAGCTTCCTAGCAGAACAATAAACTTGGGACTGAGACCACACTAAATTATCAGAAGTAATTCATTAAGGTGATTCTTTGGACATAGCCTTCTGAGTTTTTACTCCTGAAATATTCTTATAAACTCTTAGAAGGTGCATACAGGTAGGTCACATGATGTGATCCTCGTTGTTCTCTCTCTCACTCTTATTCTGTCTTTCACACCTATCCTTGTAAAACATGCTGCTCATCTCCTGGGTGACTCAGTGTGGGACAGATACAATAGCAGTCACTGCTGTCTTAGAGAAATATGAACTCTACACAAAAAGCACAAATCTTAGCAGCTTGTGCTGACTTATCAAACATGGATTTGTTCTTGGGACATGTGATGTATTAGTCAGCAGACGAGCTACAACCAAAACGTGGCATGACAACCCAGTATTTTGGTAGTAAAAACATGCTGCCATCCACTGGTCTTCTAATATGCTGACTATATCGCATAGTTCCCATTCCTATGTTTGCCAACAAGGGATTTCAGTTTCTTTGTTGATGATTTATTGTGCTGTTTTAGCAGAATATTTTAACCTCGTCCTTCTCCCCAGCCTTAGGTTCTTTTTACCACTCAATGGAGAAATTGTTTGCTTCGTTTGGTATTTACCAAATATTTCTCTCTGCTTCTCTCTCAGTATTTCCTTCCTCTTCCTCCTTAATATGATAGCCAGTGGGTTTCTGACCTTCAACCTCCCTTTTCTTTCCATGACTTCCTACTGCCAGCCTATCTACACAAACTTCCTCTTCCAAGGCCAGGCCCTTCACTCCTGCTCTTGCTTGTCTTTCACTGAAGCAAGGAACTCACTCCTGTACCAGGAGATAACCATCCCATAGTGGAGGAGGATAACAGGCCAAAGAATTTCTCCTCCAGCATAACTGGGTTTTATGACTGCAGTCCCATACTGTTTCTGCAGCCTCTGACCTTTCCCAGTACCGGTTCTCACTTATTTTCATCAAGGAAACTGGAAATTATCTTTTCTCCCAGTTTTCCTCCTAGGTTCCTGATTTGCTGATTCCTATTCCACATACTATCTATATTACAATGCAAGATGATTTATTCTCTTAGCTTAAAAGCATGCACAAGGTACCTGTGTTTCCCTATATATAGGAACATGTTGAGAGCCTTCCATGATTCTGTTACGGAGCTGCTGAGCCCTGAACCTCCTCCATCTGTTAGCCTCTAGCAAAAGCTTAATTACCTATGCTTCTTGACTTGTTGATTGTTCTCCATGCTGTTCTTGAAGTGTCAAATTCATACTGTCCTTGCTTTATTCTTTCTCATTCTATCCTTTAGATGATACTCAGGTTCTTGGCTGTACAGACACGTGCTAGGAACACTTAACATTCTGGCAAAAATGAGCTGGGCTTTGTGCTAAAAGAGGCAGTTGGAGTGGGGAATAATTTATTTTGGAAATTCTTAAGTTTCTATTTATCAGTGTGGGGTTTTTTTCCTCCAGTCTGCAGCTGTGAAAATTCATAGAGCTCAAAAGGTTATTTTGGCTTGCGGCAATTAACTACACAAAATACAAGGTTTAAAGCTCCCATTTAAAAAGGAAGTGATTCATTTTTACTTATAGCTGTGATATACACCAGAACTTCATGAAAGGCATTCACTCAGATTTATGTAAGAATTACTTAGTCTTACATAATGCTCTTGTGCCAAATCTTGAGAGAGTTAATGAAAGGAAGAATAAAAGCAGCAAGCATGCATGACCGAGTTGAAACATGAAGTGTCCATCTATCCCTCCTATCTTTTTAGAAGAGGAAAAAAAGGCAACTCATCTTGCAGGAGAGAGTATAAGTGCTTTTAAAAAAAACGAAAAAAAGTGTTGCACATTCCATTTTCTACATATGGTGTGTAAATGAATTTGAAGCATAGTGTACAAGCTACTTGGAAGGGTTTCCTGGGTACCTGCTTAGGCATAGATTCCTGCAATATGTGAACTAGAACAAAATGATTGTAGCAGGCAAAAATCTGTTTCAGAGCTAAAGGAAACCTTCCAGCAGACATTAAAATCAAGGAAGGAAAGTAAGTATTCAACTCAGTCTTTGTTTTATTGTTTCATCACATAGAACAAGAACATATTGCCAACTTAATGAAGAGTGCACACAAAGTATCTGTGTTCAGAAACCTGGGCTCCTATTGAGAATGTAACTTTTTTTGAACCTGAGCTTTCGGAAGCAAAGTAAATCTTCTGATGTTCCCCTTCAGCCAGGGAGATTAGACCCCCTTCCCCCCAAAAAAAACCCAAAAAGAAATAAAAAGCCAAAAAATGCTTTATTGTCATTCTATGTCATTAGCATGGAAGCTGGATTTTTAGAGCTGCATTAGAACTTCTCTACATTCTACCCAGAAAGGCAAACAGGCTCAAATCTGACTTGAGATAGTTTCAAGAGTGCATTGCAAAGAACAACATCATTTGCTGATTCTTGCAGTGTGTAAGGAAGGTTAGACAAAGCACAAAATTTTCTTTGCTAGGGATGCTTTGACCACTTAAAGTAAATGGACTTTGAAATTTGTCAAGCGTGCCTGAGAAGGGTCCATCAAATGCTAAAACGCAGAATATTTCTATCAAAAGCAGCTAAAGAAAACACCATCTTCTGAATTTGTGTGTTTTTCCTTGAGTTGTTGCTGTTAACCCAATTACTTTGAAACAAATTTGCTGTCATGTCTAAGAGGAAGAGCCCAAGGGACAAGATAGCCAAGGAGAAAAAGAACAGACAGCCCGCTGATATGTTCTGTTATTGAACACCTGTGGTTCAGAACACCAGCTTCCCTCCCAAATGCACTCTCATAAAAAGTCTAAGCAGAGGGTATCTGGGGAATATTTTCAGTAATACTTTTTTCTTTATCACTTGCCATAAAGGATGGACAGAAGGAACACATTATGAAATTACTAACCTAGTGAGCTCAGACAGGAGACAAACTACAGAAGCAGTCAGAGTATTCTTACATTTATTGATTTAAATAGGAACCATGGCACCAGGTGAATGCAGTCTCAAAGAGCACCTGATTATCTGTTATGTTTTGAAATGGATTCCTGATGCTGAACGAGGCCTATCAGCTTCATTGCTGTCTGATAAGCAAGGTATCCAACTACATGCTTCAGTTGCACCTTTGTACACTGAAAGCCTTACATACAGCAGCACTTGTGTCCACTGACATATGAGTTAAACAAAGCTCCTAAACAAACACTAAGAAATGGAATACGCCTCTCAACACTTCCCACTACTAAGGCAACCACGATCAAAAGAGTTGACCATGATTTACCCTTGCATCAAGCAAGCACTTCTTTTGAATCATAGTTCATTTTGTCTGCTCTCCGACTGTGTTGTCAAGCATATTTGTTTCAAAGCTCTTGCAGCAATGCAGTGGTCCCAGATGACCTAGACAGCCTAATGCATAAGCTTCAAGTAGACAGTGGTGACATACGTACCCTCAGACACGTATTCCTACCAGGAATTGTTTTCCTTGAAAATACACACCACACACATATTCTACAGGGGCCCAGTACAAAGCTGTATTAATGACATATTAATTATGCATCTTCTGGAAGTTTCTAGCAATATTAGTATTTTATCCCGACAGCCTTTAGAGGCCATATATGATGCCTAATATAGTTTAAACATTTTGTGGAAAAGGAATCGATCCTAGTGCATAGGAGTTCAGTTAGAGTTGCAGATATCTGCCAGGATGAACCCTTTGATGGTTGTGGTAAGTTTGGGTAGATCTGTACCACATCAAAGATAGGTAAGAGCACATGTTATTGTGCCTTGGGAAGTTATAGTCTGACTAGCTTCAAAAAAATAAAACACGACACAGAGGTATGAGTGTCATTACAAGCTATAAATACTGCGAGGGGATCTTAGAGTATATACCAGAGTTGCCAAGCACACACAATGCAAGTTTAAATCACATCTCTGCTACAGCATGCTGCAGTTGTGCCTTCAGTGCTGCTGCTTTGTCTCCCTGAGGGTTACCTGTTCACTGCTTTCACATTGAGATTAAGATCAGGTCACTTGACTAGACAAAGTTATGTCCTTATCCATTTCTGGAATACAAAGATACTCTCTGCTCTGAACATCTTCAAAGAGTGACAGCAAATAAAAGAACATATTAGAAATGGAGTGGAGGGGAAAACAATTTCGTATTGTCATAGGAACACTTAACAGTGTTTCATATTTAGTAGGAACAAGGGCATGAACCAAAGGCAGCAGGGCAGTAACAACTGAGCAGTAATTTGAGTAAGAATTAAGTTGTTTAGTAAAAATCAATGGATACTATAAAGCTATGAAACAACGTAGTAGTTTCTCATACATAACTCAGGGTTTCGATCTCAATGAAACAGCAAAGATCTGTACACAAAATAGAGCACCTTAATTTCTTGGTTTAAAAACCACGCTTAATTTACTGCTGTATTAATTCCACAGGCTTTCAACAAGTTACTCTTTAAAGAAAAGCAGTTGAATGTTCATGTGCCATACAAAATATGTCACAAAAAAATAAGGGTTAACAATCAAACTAGCAGAATCGAACTCCAGAGACTGGGATACTTCTGCTTTGTCTTAGTTTTAAGTAAGTAAGTGC
>NW_009199737.1:0-4855 GCF_000690835.1 Fulmarus glacialis | reverse complement strand
AGCAGGAAAGCAATCACTCTAGTGAGTCAACATCGTAACAGCATAGTATGGGAATTTTTTAGTTCTCGGTACTCCTCCCAAGATTTTACTGTGGTGAAATCCCACTATAAGTCATGCTGGATGGAATGGGAAGGAGTAAATCAGTCTTACTGTAAAACCACAAATTCATCTAAGAATATATTTCCTAGTTTCTGAATAATGGAAATCCTCAGAGATGGTTGTGTTGGCATTTGATATATAGCAATAGCTGGATAACGGATTTACAGTGCAGAAGTCTTAACATTTCCAAAATGATTCACTAGAGGAGTTCCATACCTTGACCTTCTCAGCCAGTATCCGGCACTGCAGTACAATACATTCCATGGAGCTGGGAATACATCCCCTTGGGGCTGAGTGCATCAAGTACAAAAGAAACCATTTCTGAAGTCGCCAGCAAAGGCTGCGTTCATGGGTGAGAACAGGGAGACATTCCACAGCACTCTTCTACCTACCAGGTAGGTGGGGCCCAAGCAAATGCCTTGTTAGGAAGGGCATAAAAGAATAGTTCATCATTTCTTTTAGAAAGCCGTACGTGGGAAGGTAATCTACATGGTATGTCTCAGTAACTGTAGAAATAGGGTTCCACAGGACGGGTGACAGCAGCAGAACCTGCATGGCAGGGTGCAACCACTATTTGGGAATTCCACTAAACAAGAAGGAAGCAGGAAGACATTGGGACTGCACAGCTTTGTGGCTTAGAGCAGCATAACAGTCTCTCCCAGGTAATTTCAATCGGTCTCCAAGAAACACAAAATCAGCACTATGGATGAGTGAAACCTTATCAGAAGAGAATCACAGTGGTACCTAAAAGTGGAAGACCTGTAAGGGAACCTCTGGCTTTTGTTTTCTGGGATATAAGCTTGAAGGTCAGCTCCAAATTTTTCCTTAAAAGTACTTCTAGGTGCATCCCTCAGTAATTTTAATATAATTATTTCTAAGTTTTCTATCCTGAAAAGATAATGGAAGATGTTCTCTTGACGATGATCTTTTGAGGCTGGATTTAATTTGGTTAGCTAGGACCCTTTCTGACTCCCCCCCTAAGTTTAAAGCGAGACTGGTAGGAAAGCACATCATTTAGTATTTGCTTCTGCAGGCTTGGGGCCAAGCTATCGTTAGGAGGGCAATTCATTTTTTGGTATAGTTTAATTCCTTTTGACCCAGTATTATCTTCATGTATTTATTTCAGTGGAACAATGGCTCAAACCACAGACTAACGCATTCCTTAGTTTTAAATAAGGCAGAGAAAAATTTCCACTTTTCTGTGTTGTAAGATGCATGTAATTTTAAGGCAGGATGTCTATCAAACCTATCTCTAGGCTACAGTTCCTGACTAGGCTGTAAATTCCATGGGCAAACACAGGTTTTTGGTACAGGAGGATAAGCAGAGAACAGGACAGTTGACATAGTTTTTTACCCCGCCTTTTCCCCCTGCAATCAATGACTTGGTTTCTCCAATGTTGCCCTACATTTTAGCCTACCTGAACCAGTTTCTGGAAAGCACTGATCTTCAATAAGGAGAGGTCTTGAGTACAGACGCATCTTTAACTATCAGGTTTAGGTGGCTCATGGTGAAACACCTCAGAGCCTCTGTACTACTCAGTGCAGCCAGGCTCCAACCTGCAGAGTTTCCAGTCAGACTGTATGACTCTTAATACTGCCAGCTTGTTTTTTCCCCTCCTGGGTCTGACAGAGCAGAGCTGTAATAAGGTGACAAACCGCAGCTTCCCTCCACTCCCAGCAGTGAGGAAACACCCGCACTCAGCCATACAGCGTTAGTCAGCCATGCATGCCCCAAACTAAGCAGCCACGTCTCCAGAGGGGAGCCTTGCTAATGCTTTTATTAGATTATCTGCATCAGTCACAGAGTATCTAGTTTTATGGCTTTTCACTCCTGAACTCCTCCGCGGCCCACGCCGCACACGTCCCTTGGAGCCCGGCCAGGCTTTCCCCACGCGGGGCACGCAGCCTCGCTGCGGAGGGTCACCGCACGCAGCGAGTCCCTGGGGGGAACAGCCAAGTGCCACCTTCGACTTGCCAAAAGGTTGCTGAAGGGATTGTGACGAAGAAGGTCCATAATCTGATTTTCCCCGCTGTGTGGAATAGGCAGAGGTGTGTCACTAGCTGTGGGACAGCCTCCCCGTGACCTCCCGACTCGGCCTGGACCTTTGCCATCCGCAGCAGCTCCCTCTGGACCCTGTGCTGGTACCCCATTCCTGTCACATGAGGGGCCACAGCCCATGAGAACAGCAAATCTGGAGAAACTAAATCAAAGCAGAGCTTTAACCTAATCCTGGCTGCAAAGATTTCCCGAAGAAAAGCATGGCAGCTGTCACTGGCCCTCAAACAGATTTACCAGGCAAGAAATAAGCCTTACGGATCATTTCTGCACCACTGGAACAAAAGACGGATCCTGCCATCAGGTAAAGCACGTATTGCCGTGAAACAAATATTAGAGGACATTTGACACCCACACGAAGAGGTGTGTGTATATATAAAGGGAGAGAGCGACTTTGATCTGCACTCCTTTGCGGCCCCGCTGCAGGCTGCCTGGCACCATCTCGGCTGCCCCTCACTCCTGCCAGCGGCGCTGACCACCACAAAGGGGACTGGTCTCCACGGCAACTGAGGATAGTGGTTAATGTCAGGCTGACATTGACACATTTTCCTAAGGTGATCTGGGAGCCAGAATCATGTGAGGACGCAGGTGTAAGAATAGGCTTTTCTTACCTTTTTTTATTTAAAAGAAATAAAGTAAGCCTAAAGGGACATTCAGCAGATGCAAGCTTCACAGCTGTGCACAGCTTCAGCTCTAGCTAGCTGCCCCACTCACCCTTTTCCTAGTTTACTGACAGATTCTTCACCATGAAACTACTTCATTTATTGTCATTTATCACTGTAACAGCTGGGGATTGCCATAAATTACTCTTGTGAAACTTGCCCCTTAGCCAATGAGCATTGCTGCTGTTCACCATTCGTGCATGTACAAGCACTGGAAAGCCACAAAATTTAATAATACTGGGAGCATTTGTTCCCTATTTCTCACCTTTTCTGGGACTGGGCCCCAGCCGGGTCCTGCTCAGGATGGGAGCGTGGTGACAAGGACCGACCCCGCTCTCGGCAAAACGCGGGCTGCCACCTGCTGCTTAGCACGCACAGGCAGTGCCGAGGCTCTGCTAGTGCTCTCCCCCTTACAGGTTTCGTGAGCCTGAGTTTCCTTGGGTTTCAGTTAAGATACACATAATCATATCCCTCTTCCTTTCTAGCAGATGATTATTCCTTTAAAATGTGCTCACAAGGAACATTGCTTTACACACTGTGAATCGGTATTCAATGAGAAATTTTACCCGAGTTTAATTTTGCATCTTTGGTTGCAAAATCAGAGGGACAGCATCACTTCATCATTGATTCACCCCAAGTTGCGAGCATCAACAGCATCAACCAGGGATGGAGAAAAGGGCCATTTGGACCATGAAGATCACACATGCATGACAGATATGTCTGCATTGAAGCTGCACGATTACAGACATCTTTCATCGGTTACTTGTCGTAACGACAGTATTAGTGTATAAACTCTGTACTGAAACAGGCTACTGAAACAGCCACTGAAAAACTCTGGATTAATTTCTGTGGCAGAGTCAATGGTTTTCATGTGATCTAAAGTTCACCATCCAGGTTAGAATTGCTGTCATTAGCAGATAAATTCTATATGTAGAAAGGTGCGTATGTGAATGGCCCTGCAGTGAAGTGTCTGAGCGCCAAGTTGCCTATTACCAACCTCCTCTTGTTCAGGCACCGAGCAACACCCATAAGCCTCACCCCTAAGGAAGAAAAGCCTTCTAAGGGGCAGAGCCTGTCAGCATACCTCTAACAGGTCTTCTGTTGACATAGGAGCACAGTATGAAGATGCAGCATTTTAAGTGTTTTTTAAAGTGTGTTAGTTACGGTAATTCTCTGTCTCTGAGGAGAAGGGAGGCTGTTTTCCTCTGTTGAATGCCAGTGCTTGTGAAACAAGCAAAAGTTGTGATCTTGCTTAAAGCGGTATCATTTCAAGCATGATTTAAAAACTCAGGTAAAAACCTTCATCCAAGCTCAGAGAGCTGTGAGGCTTTCTGAAGAGAGTTTTCTCTTTGGTGCCATTCACCACCCCTGTGTACATTAGCATGGCACAGAGGGAGAGGATTACAGAGCAAAAGAGCTAGTGCTGGCAATCCAACATCTACATGACAGCACATTCCAGGTGTGCTCCTAGGAAATGTCTCCTGGTTTCATTTCACATTAAAGGAATCCAGACCACACACTCTAAGACCACGACGACGCGAACCAAACCAAACTAAGCAAGGACAACTGGGAGGTTCACATCAAAAGCACGCTCCCATTGTGAACCAAAACACTAATGCAGACAATCAGTGTCCCTCCGCAACTCCACAGTCCAAGTCTCCCTTCCTATGAGCACAGCCATTTGACAAAGAGCAGCACCTGATCCCTGCAGATACACGTTTAAGGATGGACACCCTTGTCACCATTGTTCATGATCCTACTGTGTGCTTTTAAAAATTGTATTTAGCATATTTGTTACATTGATTTTTGCTGCAGAATTGATAGGATGACAAACGACTACAGTACTCACCACTGAGACAGATTCGGCATTTGGCAGCAGTGCCACAGAGTGGGCTAAAATAACACACTGTTCTCCATTTTTTTTCCAAATGGTTACCGCTGCAAAGCAGCTAGTGTTTGATTCCATCCAGCAAAGACCTTACAAATATACATAATCTGAATGTACAAACCATCCTTCCCAGTTGCCCCTACACAACAG